>NC_135810.1:74444640-74602674 GCF_964213995.1 Mustelus asterias | reverse complement strand
GGAGGCATCTTTTTAAAAAATTAACTCAGGAAAACTCACACCTCGTTTATAAATTGTGACGTCTTGAGGAGTGTACATATTACAGAGGAGGTGGTGCTGGAAGTCTTAAAGCGCATCAAGGTACATAAATCCCAGGACATTGTGGGAGGCTAGGGAGGAAATTGCGGGTCCCCTAGCCGAGATATTTGAATCATCGATAGTCACAGGTGAGGTGCCTGAATATTGGAGAGTGGCAAATGTTGTGCCTTTGTTTAAAAAGGGCTGCAGGGAAAAGCCTGGGAACTACAGGCCAGTGAGCCTCACATCTGTGGTGGGTAAATTGTTGGAAGGTATTTTGAGAGACAGGATCGACAGGCATTTAGAGATGCAAGGATTGATTAGGGACAGTCAGCATGGCTATGCGAGTGGAAAATCATGTCTCACAAATTAAATTGAGTTTTTTGAAAGGGTAACCAAGATGATAGATGAGGGCAGTGCAGTTGATGTTGTCTACATGGACGTTAGCAAGGCCTTTGACAAGGTACTGCATGGTAGGTTGCTGCATAAAGTTAAATCTCACGGGATCCAGCGTGAGGTATCTAAATGGATACAAAATTGACTTCTTGGCAGAAGGCAGAGGGTGGTTGTAGAGAGTTGTTTTTCAAATTGGAGCACTGTGACCAGCGGTGTGCCTCAGGGATCAGTGCTGGGCCCACTGTTATTTGTCATTTATATTAATGATTTGGATGAGAATATAGGGGGCATGGTTAGCAAGTTTGCAGATGACACCAAGATTGGTGGCATAGTGGACAGCGAAGAAAGTTATCTCCAGTTGCAATGGGATCTTGAAACAGTCGTGCTGGCCTCGCTGAAAGGACTGGAGACTATTGAGCCCCCCCTCCCCCCTGGGGAGGTACCCCTGGGGTAGTCCCTTGGCACTGGGGGCGGGGTCAGGCTGGGGCAGTCCAGTCAGATGAGGCGGGTCCATTTTATCATAGTCTAAGTCCTTAAGATTTGGAGTAAAAAACTCACCCAAAAAACGGATCTGAAACTCTCCCGTGTCACGCTAGTTGGACACTTAGAATGTTTCTTGTAAACGTCCACCTACTGGATATATACCCTTTGTTGAAGTCCTGGTGGAGAGGTGGGGGTCATATGACCTGGGCCTCTGGATTGTTGAACAAGTTAATTTTGCTTTGCAGAGCTGAATGGCTCAGCCTGCTCTTTAACATCAGACTAGCAGCCACACTGAAAGGAGCTCTGCTCAGGTTGAAAACCTGACCCCCTCCACAGTGCTCTCATTGGAAGCTCAGTGCCATCGCCTACAAAACAGATTCATCTGTGTGTGCCTATTTCATCTGGTGAAGTCAACACCACTGGAAAAATTAATTCTACAACATCAGTTTTCAGACTGCTAACCTCTGTAAAGGGATATCTCATTGGACTTGGACCCCACATGAACCAATATTTATTTTTTCTGTGGTCTCTGTACCATAAAACCTTCTTTTCTCTATCCATCCTTGTACTGTCCGAGTGTGGCAGTGACTTTGCAAACTCTTCTTCCTACGTTTGGAGCATGCATAAATATACTAACTTTGAGTTCATCCTATCTCAATATTGCTGTGGGGTTATTAATAGAAACTGGATCACACAAAAATTGAGATATATGGGAATTATGCCATTGCTGATAACGAGGGAATCAAAACAATTTTCTGTTTATGGACAGTTGGTGATATGAGAAATTAGTGCTTTTTAAATTAAGCCCACCTCCCATCCATAATACATCACATTGTCATGGAAAGAGATCACATTAAGCTTCAATGGGTATTCAATTTCATTGGAAGTCTGTCAGGACACAGAAAGGCAAATTGGGCAGACAGATAGCAAACACAATTCAATGTAATAAGTGTCAGGTGATATACTTTGGGAGGAATGACATGGAGAAACAGCTTTATCTAACTGATACTGTTCTGAGGGGAATACAAGCACAGAGCAAACTTGTATGTTCATATTCACAAACTTTCAAGGTTGGGGAATTGTGAAAGTGAAGTTGGAAGTTGGTTAAGTAACCATGTGGGATATTCAGCTTTATATATAGGAGCATGGAGTACAAAAGAAAGGAAGTCATGTTAAACATTTCCAAATGAATGGTTCGGCCTCAGTTGTTCTATTGTGTGCAACTCTGGGCCCCACACTACCAGAAAGACCTCCGGAAAATTACTAGGTTCCAGGGATGATGATGTGTTTACAGATTGGAGAAGCCAAGTTTGTTCCCCTATGAGCAGAGAGAGTCAAAGGGAGAAAGGCAGCGGTATTAAACGTTATATAGGGTTTCTCCCTGCTGATTCAGTTTCCTCTGACATGTGGGTCAATAAACAGAGGTCACAGACTAAAATAATGAGCAAAGGAAGCACAGGAGAAATGAGGAGAATTCTTCCTCGCAGAGTTAAGATCTGGAATGCACTACCTGTAAGGATGGTGGAAGCAGATAAGGAAAATTTCAAAAACCAGTTGGGCACATACTCCAAGAGAACTCATTTTAGAGTTTAAGGGAAAAGGGCTGGGATACGGGACTAAGTTAGACAGCTCTTTCAAAGATCCAGCACAGGCCAATGGACCGAATAGCTGCCTTTGGTGCTATAAAGTGTAAAAATTTTCACACAACAAACTGGCAATAAAAGGGGGCCTAGAGACACTTGGAGCAACAACTGTGGGTTTCAAGGGATCTCAATTCATCCTATAAGTAGCGCAGATAAATTAGTTTTACCATTAACATTAACTAATATTACATACATTGCCCTAGCGTCATCTGACATGGGTCCGGTTTCATCCGTCCCTTCTTGTTCCAAATCCTCATCTTCCTCATCAGTAGTTCCTGATTCATCACTTGAAGACGAATAATCAGTAACTTTTTGAGGAGGTCGAACGTCATCTACAGCTCGAAGCTCTTTAGCCAAGGCAGCAAGATCCTGAAACTAAGAAATTAGGTCACAGGTCAAGTATTTGGGTTCAGTGTTTAAACCTGATGAAATACTAAAATGTAAAATATCTTTCATGTCATGATCAAACCCTAGTATCTTAAGTAATAACCAGGAACATGGATATACTTGGTCAGGTAAAATATCAAAATAAAAGAATTTCTAATGATCTTACAGCTTAACATTTTCTATTAAATTAAGCAGTGAACTAGCTTGGAAACTGAAATGTAGAAGTGAAGCTTAAAGGGGAAAGGTGAAATGAAATAAGGGTGGTCAATCAAAGGTTTAAATGTATGTTCAAATGAGACCCCATTTGATTTCAAGTTAAAACATTGCAAACAAAGATAGATTAGGCAAATAACTAAACATGGGTCTGGTTCAGGTTTAGATTTATACAGAAAAGTCCAAAGTTACTTCAGTAAACAAAATCAAACAACAAACTGCAGTGTTCAAAAAGATGCAAGTTTCAATGAAACTCATTAGGTTTTAGATAACAGGGAAAGCAACACATTTACTTTTCCATTCTAGCTTTTTTCTGAAAAGTGCTAAAACATGATTGGTAGAAATACAGCCTTGATTTACATGAACTGCATCCCACAAGTCACACTACATACAATTAAAATAATATTCAGTATAAGTCAGTATTCAACTAGACACAGCTTAATAGCATTTTTGCTGTAAAAGTACACTGTTGATCTTACTAGAAAATTTACCATCCTTTTCATCCCCTCCACCATTCCAAAAGTTACAACTCCCAAACGATAATTTATTTGTTGATCCAAACAATATAAAATCATAGGTTTCAAGGTTAAAAAGTGGAAAATCTATTTTATCCGAACAAAATATTTGTATCTTGCATATTTCCACGATTATAATTATAACTGTATCCCTGCAACTTCTGTCTTGACAGAAATAGTAACAGCACTTTCAAAAGGAACCAAAATATCTGAACTTACATTGAGTTACAGGGTGAGGCACAATATTTTTACACAGAAAATTGTTGAAATTGTAATAAATGTAATTACAATCTTAAAAGGCAAGAAACCAATTCACGTAACATTAAAAATGCTCCAATAACTCAGGATACATTGTTTATTAAAAATAGGAACTGGATCGCAAAAAAAAAGACACGCACACACATCACAGCTTTTAAACCGAGAAATAAATGCATGCAACTAAAAGTGCAAGCACATATAAGAAAGACTGCTAAAATGACATAGCTTACCACATCCCCCTACAACATTCAGCAACCCATGTGAGTGGTCATGTGATTGAGTCATGAGCCATCATTGGTCATACCAACAGGGTGAAAGGGAAAGAGAAAGAGAAGAAAAAAACCAACATAAACAATCATACACTTCTACCATTTTATTTTCATAAAGAAATGTATTTACTATTGCACTTACTGCAATCTGAATAATAAAAACCATGTATGTAATGATGTGTGCAGCTAACTGGAATCCTGCTTGAACAGATTGAGTTATGGTTTTAAGAAATCAATGAAGCAAAGATCAGTTTGATTTTATAAACTGTCTTTCAACATCAAATTGCATCATGCTAATACACAAGGAATTGCACCTCAAACAACTTTAATTTAAAAAATAAAATTGTACTGTATGTCATCAAAAGTTTTCTCAAGAAAGCCAACTTTTAAGTTGGCATGAACTGCATTTTGGAAAACGTGAAATGTGAATTTACAAGAAAGTAAGCAAGCTTTAAGGGGCTTACAGCTGGTCTACTTGGTCTGAAGTCCTTTTTCTCCTCTTGTTTTTTGTTAAGATTTTCATGACGTTGGGATGGTGAACCTTCAGACTTGGATGATGCTGTGAACAAAATAATTTGATCAAAAGCCTGAGCATTGATGCACTAAATTTCAAGATTTCTCAGCAAGCACATGAATCACAGCACCCATAAATTTCGAGCAGCCGAAGGAACAAAAATGTGATTAACTAACATTTTAATTTAATACATTAAAAATTATGTTGGTTTATTAATCTGAGACTGGACAATATCAATGTCATGATATGCAGTCAAGCTTTAGTTGATTTTTATCTTTTGCACTTCTTGTATCCATTTACTTCACAGACTGGATAGTGGCATAAATTTAATATATATTGTGATGACACTATTTGTCCTGTACACTGCAGGACATATATCTTGTTAAAAGGAGTAATTACTTTTGAAAAGAGTACTTTATTTCCTTGGCACGCAAATACTTATTTAAATGATAACAGTGAAGGCATCTAAACATTAGATTGCTTACAGCTTCCGATATCTAAATGCTTATTTTTAAAAATTAAAATTGCTTTTCTCATGTTTGTGTGATTAAAACCAACCAGCTGAAAGCTTTATCTGTTTTCCTTTGGTGAGTTTTTTATCCTCTTCTTTCAAACCAACACGGTCTCCAAGGGAACCGGTTCTTCAAGGGGGCAATGAGCAAAGCGGTGAATAATATAGTTAAATAATTCAAAAAGGAAAATCTCACATCGTAGCCTGTAGCGTTCACCAGATCCAGTTTGAGAGCCAGGATGAGAGCCTGGCTGCGAGCCAGAGTTGCTCGAGCCTGAGGAGCTGCCACTGCCTGGTCTTGGTACAAGTTTCTCCACCCTCTCCCACAACAGTCTGGGTTCTATATTGCTAAAGAGGGGAACAATTTAAATAAAGAACTTTCACTCTTCACAGCTGGCCTGAGCAACATAATGTACATAGATTAAATAGACACAAAGCAGTTGCAGTTTTAGAATACAATCTCTAGGTCGATTGGAGTGGAAAAGGAATGAAGGAAAAGCTCTGTGTACTTGAAACTGAAATATTCAGGCAGTTTGTTCTTTGGCAACAATTAAAGCTCCAAGACAACACATACAGTCAAACAGACTGCCATTGCACTATTTATTCCAATTCAGACACTCTGTGAATGTGAATGTCAAACTTTCTAATGTTGTATTTTATAATACAGAAACAAAGTGATGTGAATGCTGAAAATTTGAAATAAGAACAGAAAATGCTGGAAATATTCAAGTCAGGCAGCATCTGAGGAAATTCCATTTAAGTTTGAAATGTAAAATGTCTAGACATTCCTTAATATGCAGGTGTCCAAAATTTAATAAGTGGTAAAAATGATGCATTTTTTTCTCAATTTTCCGAGTTCCATTTTTTCTGTATTTTCACATGTTGTAAATATATTTTCCTCTCCTTTTTTTTGGATGATTTGCATGCAGTTTGAAAGTAGCACCTTGTGACTGGTGTATTACAGTATTCCCCAGCAGAGTATTGCCACATGACTAGTCAGACCAGCCTCAGTAGACATTTTCTATTGAGTAAAATAAAATGTGGAAAAGATAGGTGCCGCACATAATTATTTTCTGAAGGTTCTCCCATTGTGGGTAAAGTTGTTGACCCCAGTGAATATTTCCAATGAACAATAGATATGGAAATGACAACTCACTTGTGAGGAATTACCTGTCAACCACATACTGTACTTATGTTTCTGTATGCTAATTTTGTATTTTTTAACCTTTTCTTGAGTCTGCAGCTTAAATGAGCATTTTGTGACTTATTACCAAAATTAACAAATCTTTTCCTCAATTAGCTGTTATCGGTAAAACGTGCAGGGCAATTAACTGAAAGCAAAATCATTTTCATTTTTTGGAGAACAAACTGGATGTTGGTTGCAGCATTTAAAGGCCTGGATTCTGCAAGTGTCTAATGAGGAGCAAGGTTGTGCTTTACAAATGGTTGCTGTTAATGGATAACTTCCTTCCCAAAATGCTATTGCTTATTAGAAATTAATTGCACATACTATCAAAAAAATAATCGAGATCCAAACCTTGTGCTTTTCGGACCACTCTGTCCACTTGGCTGACTGCTGCCTTGTAAAGGAGAATCCCGACGAGACAATACAGGGGATCTAGGTGTTGCTCTCACTGCAACCTTATAGCAACAAAAATACCAATTTAAAGTTTACTTATTACAATAAAGTTACTGTGAAAATCCCCTAGCTGTCACACTCCAGCGCCTGTTCGGATACACTGAAGGAGAATTTTAGCATGGCCAATGCATCTAACCAGCACATCTTTCAGACAGTGGGAGGAAACCGGAGCACCCGGAGGAAGCCCACGCATACACGGGGAGAACGTGCAAGCTCCGCACAGACAGTGACCCAAGCCAGGAATTGAACCTGGGTCCCTGGCGCTGTGAGGCAATAGTGCTAACCACCGTACCACCCCAATTTGTCATTCAATCTGGAAAATGCCTTCAATTAAAAAACATAAATAACTCTTGCTTTTAATATTTAGGCAAAGGATTCCAAATTAAATTTGACAAAATGATGAAAATACCCCTGAAATGAAAATAATAGTGATCAATGGTAGGAGAGACAGTATTGAGTAAGAGATTGTGTGTGTGTGTGTGTGTGTGTGTGTGTGTGTGTGTTGGGGGGGGGGGGGGGTGGCATTTATGTTATTCAACAATAAAAACAATTTTTAAAAGATCTTGCTTAATTTCTTGTTAACATGCTCTCATTCTATTCCTATTGATACTAAAATTAAAATACTTTTTAATATACTTAATTGTACTTGTTTAACTGGAAATTAAATCATTCTGAACTATTTTTGCCAGCAATACGGCCTAACCAGTTCCATTAAGTTTTCAATCATTTTCAACTTTAAGATATCTTATTTCAAATGATGCTGGTTCAAGTAAATCCTGATATGGTAGGAGGTGGACAATAAAATTATGCTGTTTAGCTCCAGTCATCAAGCACAAGCTAGCCTGACAAGCAAATCCCCATTTCAAAATAAGTATCACCATTATTGCACACCTACTATGAATTCTCTGTCCATATGGAATCAGTATGGAAAATTTTCCCCATTCCCAATATCACAATACGTCTATACTAATGGGAATTAATTCTGCAGTATTGGCTGTTAAGCACTGTACAGCAGTCAGTAATGGAGCTAAAATATGAAATCCACATTGCTAAAATAATTTTAGAAATTAACAATACTTAGCATAGAGACGGAAATACTGCAATTGGAATTAACCTGCAACAACTTCACATTTATAATGAAGTTCTGCCTCCAAAGGAGACACAAATAGTCAGATAGCAGGGAATTTATCTTATTAGCCCTTAATATGGAGAGGAATTTGGCACTATTTTGCAATTAATGGTTAGAATTCTCCCAAAAAAATGCTAAGCGTCGAATTCGGGTGAAAACTGGAGTAATTCACGCTGCTTTTTTCAGTGGAAGTTCAGTCAAGAATCTCCCACACTCAGAGGCCTCCAGCGTGAATATCATTAAATTTCAGGGGGTGGGGCCTATTCCCAACAGAGGGGTTGACATCAGCACGCTGAGCGGGTGACTGCACATGTGCCGATCTGTCAGTGCTTAGATCAGCACATGCGCAGTAGCCCCACACTGACAGCCTCCCGACTGCTGGCAGAAACTCATGTGCGAATCCTGTGCATCGCCCGCCGCGGGGTTCTCCCGGCTCGCTGCACTAAACAATTAGTGCAGCTGGATGGGAGAATCCCCTCCCCTCCCCCAATATCTCTATTCATCTTTCCAATCCTTACTCTTAGACGCACCTTCTCACTTTCCGATCTATCCCAGACTCCTGCATATTTTTCCTTACATATGAGAAATAATCATTTTGTATGTGTATAATTATGGATGCAATGTTATAATAATGCTACAAGCTACTTTTAAGCGCATCAGAAAATCCATTCAACATAAAATACATAAAGCAGGAGTGGCCCTAATGCTAAAGTGATTTTCAGATGTTTGAAATAAAGTAGGACATAGTTTTCATTGACTGTCCAATGAAAGGTGAATTTTAAATCAATATGCAATTTTATTCAAAAAAATAAACTAAGACAAAAGATCAGGGAGTTTTAAAGGGAAACACTTGAACACAGCTCGCTTGCCTGATGTAAACAATTATCCTCATACAGTAGTATACAGACTGTTTTTGATTCTGTACCTGTGACTCTGTGGACCTTTGCAATGCAGCTGGAGTGGATTCCGAACTTCCATTAGAAAACGATTCTGATCTAGAAGGCACTGGAGGCTCCAAAATTTTGCTACTCTGTTTTGACTGTGTTTGAGGTGAGCCCTGGTTACTCTTCTTGAATCTTTCATCAACCTGGACACAAGATTAAAATTCAGTTCATGCATTCCCAGAGGAAAATTGCTTCTATAAAATAGAAATGTCACATTAAAGATAATTAAGCATGTACAGCTTCCCTGATGGCTCAACAATTATCAAGTGTGTTGCTGAGTCACATAGATCTGGAAGGTTTCGAGTATAATTCCGCCTTTTGTGGTCTCAACTCACAGTAAATTGTGAGGAAGAGATGGAATCTGCAAAGTGATATAAACCTGTTAAGTTATTGGACAAGAAGGTAGCAGATGGAGTTTAACATAAGGAAATGTGAAGTTATCTATTTTGGTAAGGAGGATGGAAACACAGATTTTTAAGAAAAGTGAGAGTCAAGTAAATGTTGAGAGCGCACAAATTGTTGTACACAAATCAGAAAGTTCACATACAAATACAGCAAACAATTAGGAAGGCAAATTGGCCTTTGTCATAAGGGGGTTGTAGTGGAAGTGCTGAAATCTTGCTGCAATCATATAGGGTTGTGATTAAATCACACGAGGAGTATACTGTTTTGGTCTTCTTTCTCCCCTTAGAGAGGGTGCAACAAAGGGCCCAGGAAATTAATTCCTGGGATGAGATGGCATCCTATGATGCAAAATTGAAAATAGTTCTTTTGTTTTCTGGAGTTTAAAAGAATGAGGGCTGATCGCATTGAAATTTATACACTTCTGAGAGGAATTGAAAGGGTAAAAACTGAGTTTGTTTCCCCTGTCAAGAACCTAGAACTAGGGGTCATAGTCTCAGGATAAGGGAGCAATGATTTCGAACTGGGATGAGGTGCAACTTCTTCACAGAAGATTGCAAATCAGTGGAATTTTCTATCCAAAAGTGTGTAGATGTTCAGCTGTTGAGTATAATTAAGACTGAGGTTGATATATTCTTGGCCATGCAGGGAATCATGGACTATGGGGATAGGAACGGAAAGTGAAGTTGGTGTAAAACCTCAGTCATAATCATAGTGAATGGCACATGAAGCTTAAGGGGAAAAATAGCCAACACCTATTTCTCATGTTCTTAATAAAGAAAGTGGCACGAGAGTTGCAATTATTCTCACTGGATTAGAAGGCAAAAATCAAGCAGGATTCCCTGGTATAATGGAGACTCTGGCAATATGGAGACCGAGCATTAGAGAAGCTACTGCTTCCTACTTGCAAAACATCAAAAGCAGCAGGCTAAAACAGCACTATGCAGTGCCACACCAATTTCAGCAAAGCTCTATAGCCCCAATACCTTCTTTTAGATTAATCCCATCCTCACAGTGGTGCCCAGCATGTCAGTTCAAAAGATAAGGTTGAAGTGCTTGCAAATCTTCAGCCAAAAATATCAAGTGTGCAATCCCATTAGACTTCCTCCTGAAATCCCCGTCTTGAATGCCAACGTCCAGCCAATTAGGGTCAATCCACATTATATTTAGTGGCTAAGTGCACTGGACCTGGCAAAAGGTTATGGGCCTTGACAACATTTTGGCCATTGTCCTAAAGACCTGAGCATGAAAGTAAGCGGTTCAGCTTGCCAAGCTACTGCAGTACTGCTACAGAAACCCAAGAAATCAGAGCAGCAGTCAGGCATTCAGATTCTCATGCCTGCTCTGCCAGTCAGTAAAATGATGGCTGATCTAATGTGGCCTTAACTCCACTTTCCTGCCAGCCTCTCATGAGCCGTGACTCCCCTTTGTCAATCAAAAGTCTGTGAACTCAGCCTTCAATATATTCAATGACCCAAGCCTCCATTGCTCGCTCGGAGACAGAATTCCAAAGATTAATGACCCCCTGAGAGAGGAAAGTCCGCAGGTTGAGCAAATTGGGCCGATATTCTCTGGTGTTTAGCAAATTAAAGGCAATCTCAATGAAGCATACAAGATTTTGAAGGGGTTTGATAGGCAAGCTAAAATAGTCCTTCTGCTGGTCTGCAAATCCAAAACATGGAGGAAAGATCTCAGGATAAAGAGTCTATCATAGAAACCCTACAGTGCAGGAAGAGGCCATTCGGCCCATCGAGTCTGCACCGACCACAATCCCACCCAGGCCCTACCCCCATATCCCTACACATCATTTAGGACTAAGATGAGGAGAAATCACTTCAAAAGTTGTGAATCTTTGGAATGCTTTACTTCAGAGGGTTATGAACGCTCCAGTATGGAAACAATTAAAGCTGAGACACAGATATTTGGTCCCTCAGGGAATCAAGGGACATGGGGATATGACAAAGATATGGAGATGAAGCCCAAGATCAGCCGTGATCACACTGAATGGCAGAAAAGGCTCGACAGGCTGTCTAATCTACTTCTGTTCCATTTCTTACATTGTTAAATGGGGGACCCCTTATTTTGATTACCCCACCAGGGGAAACATCCTCGCAACATCTACTTTGTCTCTCATTCTTCTAAACTCCAATATATTTCTGCCCAACCTTTTCTCATAAGACAATACTTTCATCCCCAGGAATCCCCGAGTGAATCTTCTCTGAACTCCCTCCAGTTTGTCTCTCTCAAGTATGGTGTGGTCTTGTCAATACCTGTATAGTTGTGGCAAGACTTCCCTACTTTTATACTCAATCCCTCTTAGAATAATGACTAACATTCTGTTTGCCTTATGAATTACTTACTGTAACTGCATGCTGGCTTTTGTGATTCATGTACAAAGTCACCCAGGTCCTTTTGTACCACAGCATTCCGCAGTTTCTCTCCGTTTAAATAATACTCTGCTTTTCCATTCTGCCTATCTGTATCCCTTTGCAGAATTTTCATATCCTCTTCGCATTGTGTTTGCCTTCTATCTTTGGACCTGCAATAAGTCTTCGGAGGCAGAAGTCCTTTCACCAAAATCCCTTTATTTACAATTCCAACAGCAGTACACAGAGTGCTATCAGACAGCAGTCTACCTTCAGGTGTGCCAGAGGAACTGACACCCCTGGTTAACTACAAGGAAAAGGCTCCCTGATTGGCCCATCAATTGACTCCTTAATCAGGAGGTTCATATTCCAACAGGCCAACCTCAATGGCCTGATTGGAGTCATTACAGAATCATCAGTAAATTTGACTACAATACAGTCGGTGCCCTCAGACAAGACATTAATATAGATCATCGATCGTTAAGGCCCAGCACTGACCCCTGTGACAGTCCACTAGTTACAGTTTGTCAAACTGAAAATGGCACATTTATTCCAACTGTTTCCCATTAGCAGCCAGTTCTCTATCCATTCAAACATATCATCCAACACCATATTGCCCTTGCATAGTAAACTATGTGGCACCTTATCAATTGCCTTTTCGGAAATCAAAATATTCTATAGCTACTGGTTCCCCCTTATACGCTCCTTTTGTTACATCTTTGAAGAACTCTTTGTTTTAAAAAAAACTTTCCTTTTTACCCCTTTTCCCTTGCATCAAACATGTTGACTCTGCCTGACTATTATTAATTTTCTAAATGTCCTGCTACTGCCTCTTTGATTGTAGAAATGAGCATTTTCCCAACACAGACAGGAGGCTAATTGGCCTATAGTTTCCTGCTTTCTGTCTCCCTCCTTTTTTGAAGAGGCATTGTATTTGCAATTTCTCTATCTGCAGGGACCTTCCCAGAATCTACGGAATTTTGGAAGATTACAACCAATACATTCACTATCTCTGCAGCCACTTCTTTTAAGACTATTTCCTCGGGTGGATGGAGCTATTACAAGGGGGCATAACTATAGGGTTCATGGTGGGAGATATAGGAAGGATATCAGAGGTAGGTTCTTTACGCAGAGAGTGGTTGGGGTGTGGAATGGACTGCCTGCAGTGATGGTGGAGTCAGACACTTTAGGAACATTTAAGCGGTTATTGGATAGGCACATGGAGCACACCAGGATGATAGGGAGTGGGATAGCTTGATCTTGGTTTCAGATAAAGCTCGGCACAACATCGTGGGCTGAAGGGCCTGTTCTGTGCTGTACAGTTCTAAGACTCTCGGCTGCCAACTGTTAGGTCCAGGACAAATGCCAGCCTTCAGCGTCTTTAGCATTTCCCTTTTCTTTTTTGACCATGATTGTTCTAAGTTCCTCCCTTCCTTCTGCCTCTTGATTTTCAACTACCTTTGGGTGCTTTCTGTGTCTTCTTCTGTAAAGATACAAAATACTTTCAAATCTTTGCCTTTTCCTCATTTCCCATTATTAATTCCCCAGTCTCACCCTCTAAGGGACCATTATTCAGTTTCGCTACTCTTTTCCTTTTTTATATACTCTCAAAACTTTTTACTGCCTGTTTTTGTGTGTCATGCTAGTTTTCTCTCGTACTGTGATTTCTCCCTCTTTTTATTTTCTCATCCATTGCTGGTTTCTAAACCTTTCCCAATCTTCCATACCCACAATCATTGCAATATTGCAAGCCCTTTCTTTAAATTTGATAGCACCGTTAACTTCCTTAGTTAGCCACAGATGGTGGAAGCGCCTGTTGGCTTTTTTCCTCAATGGAATATCTCTGTTGAGAGTTATGAGATGTCTTCTTAAATGTCTGCTCCTACATCTCCATTTTTAACTACTTTTCCAGTTCACTTTGGCCAACTCTGTCTCCATACCCCTGTTATGGCTTTTTAAGGCACTAGTTATGGACCCACATTACTCCCTCTCAATCTGAATGCAAAATTCTATCATGTTATGATAGAATTTAAAGGGTCCTTTACCACGGGGTACTACACAATAGCCTTGTAGCTTCCAGAATGTATTTTTCTAAGAAAAAGTGTCATGAATTCACTCTCCAGACTACCATTGCTAATTTGATTCGTTCAATCAACATGAAAAGTCCACTTTACAGTCCCAGCTTTACGATTCACCAGGATATTGGTCCAAGCACAGTTCAAGTGAAGGCCACCCCTCTTTTCCCAATATTGGTGCCAGTGCTGAACGAAGCAAAACCCATTTCTCCCACACAAGTCTTTGAACCACGTTGATCTTATTTACCCTGTAGCAATTTGCTCGTGACGCAGGTAGTAATCCAGAGATTATTTCTTGTGTGTTTCTGTTTTTTAATTTAGCCCTACCTGCTCATACTCCTTTAGCCAAACCACTTTCATAGTCCTACCTATGTTATTGGTACCCACGTGAAGCATGACAACAAGATTCTTCCCATCCACTCCAAATTCCTCTCCAGTCCAGAGCTGTTATCCTGGCAGCAGGAAGGCAATACACCCTTTTGGACATGGTTTCAATTGCAGAGAATCATATGAATCTCCCTAACTATACTGTCTCCTACTACATCCACTGTAGAAAAGTTTAAGTTTAATAATTAGTTTGTAATTTGGTTAAGGTAATGGTCAAGTCATTGAAAAATATCAATTAACGCAACTTGATATTCTGCTGAATTGTAGTCAGTAAGGGACACTAGAAAGTCAGATGACGAGGTCCCTGTTAAAATTGTGTAAAGTAAAACAATGGCAAGATTCTATAGAATTAGTCAGAACTAGCTTAGTCTTTTTAACTTGTTCTATTGTAAATATGTAATCATCTCTGGCTTTGACTTTAAGTTTAGAGCTGAGTTCTGTAATTAATTTTCATAGCTATATTGTTTGTGCGAGACTTGTATTTTTTAATGAACCCACAATTTATATTTTGTATCAAATATTTTGCCACCTTAAGTTTGACAGAGCATCAATCTCTGGGCACTGATTTTTAGAAGTATTTATGTAACCTCCGTAACTTTGTAATTCCTGTAAACCATGCACCACTCTGTACTCCTTTACTATATTTTAAGTGAACTTATACAAAACACAGGCAGATAAAAGTTGTCTACAAGACTCATAGGCATCATTTAAACATTATTGAGCCCAAATAGTAATCAGTAGTGCTAGACATCACACTCTTATCTTGAATAAGCAAAGAGGGAAATTAAAAGCAGACACTGGAACTAGGCTCATTATCTCACTGGGGAACCCAAAAATTTAATAAGACAGCAGTAAACTCTACTAAAGAGAGATGGTCCAATACCTTGAGCAAAAAGTATAGCTGACACATGGGAAACCACAAGCTGCAAGTTCCCCTCCAACTCATAGGCCATCTTGACTTGGAACTATATTGTCATTCTTTCACTGTCACCAGGTAAAAATTCTGGTACTCTTTCCCCTTCAGCACTGTGGATGAACTTACACCAGATGGACAGCAGTGGTACAAGGCAGCAGTTCACCACTACCTTCTTGAGAGCAATTAGAGACACGCAATAAATGGTGACCTTGCCAGTGAAGTTTACATATCACAAACAAACAAAAAAATAGCCTTGGTGGAGTGGCTTTAGGAACCTACCACACTCATGGATTAAAACTTTTCTAGACTAGGAGGGGGGCAGGGGAGAAGTGGCAAAAACTGGGAAGAATAAAATCTTCACATGGCATCAAACTGCTCAGCACAATCCCTGATCTCTATGCCACCCTGGTTACAGCCAAGGAACTGGCAGGTTACTCAACTGGCTTCAGCATTTTTGATGTAGAGAGGGATGAGAACAAAGGGAAAAATAATGAAGAGTCTGGCTCCTAACCAATCCCCTATGGCTTAAACTGAAACATACATATAGCAGAGAGCTGTGACAACCACACATTTGAAAAGGCTGCTGGCTCTCAACTTCTAGTGAGAAAAAACAAATGGGAAAGTTTCTGAGAGCTGCTGTATGATGATGTGTGCAGTTTTGGTTTCCTTTTCTGAGGAAGGATGTTCTTGCTCTCGAGAGAGTGCAGCGAAGGTTTACCAGGCTGATTCCGGGGATAACGGGACTGATGTATGAGGAGAGATTGATTAGATTAGGATTGTTTTCCCTGGAGTTCAGACGGATAAGGGGGAATCTCAGAGACTTATAAAATTCTAACAGGACTAGGCAGGATAGATGCAGGGAGGATGTTCCCGATGGTGGGGGAATCCAGAACCAGGGGTCACAGTCTGAGGATTCAGGGTAGACCATTTAGGACGGAGGTGAGGAGACATTTCTTCACCCAAAGAGTGGTGAGCCTGTGGAATTAGTTGATGCCAAAACATTGAATGTATTCAAGAGGCAGCTATATATAGCACTTGAGGTGAACGAGATCAAAGGTTATAGGGAGAAAGCAGGATTAGGCTACTGATTGGATGATCAGCTATGATCATGATGAATGACGCAGCAGGCCAGAAAGGCCAAATAGCCTTCTCCTGCTCCTATCTTCTATGTTTCTATGAACTATAAGGAAAAAAGAAAACATTTAATTTATATAGTGCCTTTTGTGACCTCAGGACATCTCTAAGTGCCTTACGGGCAATGAAGTATTTTTTATTTGAATTGTAGTTATTGTGGTTATGTAGGGAATACAGTTGCTACTTTGCACGCAACAATCTCCCACAAAAAATAACGTAATGAACTGATAATTTGTTTTTGTGATGTCGGCATGGATATCGGCCAGGACACCAGGGCTATCCCCTTTTCTTCAAGATAGTGCCGGTGCTCTTTAATGTATATCTGTGAAGACAGCTAGGAATTTGGTTCAACATCTCATCTCAAAGATACCAGTACCAGAGTGCCAACCTATATTTTTGCGTTTGAGTCTGCTCTCAGAGCGCTACCAACTGAAACATGGTTCACACCAATATCCCAAATTGAGCAGCCAATTTCAAAAGGGAAAAGAGTAAAAAGTAAACAAAGGTGGAATTGGAGGGGGAAATTAATAATTCTTGAACATGCAGGTAAATTTCATGGTTATTTTGAAGGATTAATTATTTTCTAAACAGAATGAGCTACCTTTCATCTAAAACATAGATCTTTTTTCCATTTTCCAGCAAATATATTCGTCACAGTTCAAACCTATCTGCTCAAAAATTAGGACAGTTTGATCAGATATCCCCGATTAGGGTGCCTAAAAATTTTGTATTTCTTTACTGTTAACAGGGTTTATAGTTATATTTATTTTAGATAGAGAAGTGGAAAGTAATGCAAGTTAGATGATAGCAAAAAACTAATAGCTACTACAAAGTCTAAAATGAGGACAAGTTAATTGTTTAGTCTCCTTTACTGCAGGCTACGTTTGTGACAAACATCTGATGAACATCACTTCTCTTACCTCTCTACTCCTATCTGTTGCTTCAAAGTGAGGTTTAGGCTCTGGTGCATGGTATGGTTTATTTCTTTCTTGCTGCCTGTGGTCATGTTGGAGGGACAGAAGGTAAGCTTGCTCCTGTTGTAACTGGCGCTGCAATCTCTCAGCCTGTCGTTGTTCTTCCATTTCACGCCATTTGTACTCCTTTAAGAATATTGTAAATTATAAAATATAACTACACAGACTATCAAGCTTGTAACGTGAAGAGTATTATAAATTCCACAAAAATAGCACGGTCTTCGAAGAGGCTGAAGCACATCATTGGGCAACTTTATTGAAAAGACACTTACAAGAATAACTTACACTACAGCTATGAGTTTACAATAATTGCGAATATATTCTCAGTGTCAGCCCAAGTCTCCAATATTGTGATATCGCAGTAGCAAACAGCTCTAAATCAGAACCATAGAATCCCTACAGTGCAAGAAAAGGCCTTTCAGCCCAACAAGTTGGCACCAACTCTCCAAAAGAGCATTGTACCCAGGTTCCCCACCCACGCCCAACCCCATACATTTACAATAGCAATCCGCCTAACCTACACATCACTGGACACAAAGGGACAATTTAGCACGGCCACATGCCTAAATTTGTTCATGATACAAAGCTAGGTGGAATTGTAGGCTGTGAGGAGGACACAGAGGGTACAGTGTAATATAGACAGGTTAAGTGTGTGAATAAGATGACAGAGGAAAATGTTGAAAAGTGCAAGGTTATTTACTTTGGCAGTAACAACAGAAAAGCAAAAATTTTTTTTTAAAGGCGTAGAACTTGTAAATCTTGATAAAAGCAGAATACTGCAGATGCTGGAATCTGAAACAAAAACAGAAAATGCTGGAAAATCTCAGCAAGTCTGGTAACATCTGAGGAGAGAGAATAGAGCCAAAGTTTTGAGTCTGGATGACCCAAATGTTGGCTCTATTTTCTCTCCACAGATGCTATCAGACCTGCAGAGATTTACCAGCATTTTCTGTTTTTGTTGGAAATCTTGACGTTCAGGGGGATTTCAGTGTACTAGTACAAGGAACACAAATTTAGCATGCAGGTACAGCAAGCAATTAGGAAGGCAAATGGTACATTGGCCATTATTGCAAGGGGATTGGAGCACAGAATCAATCCCAGAATTGTTACAGCACAAGAGGACAATCAACCCATCATGTCTGCACCAGCTCTGCGAATGAACAATGCACCTAATGTCACTTCCCCAGCTTCTTCCCGTAACCCCGTACATTCTGCCTTTCCAGATAATCATCCAATCTATCCTTGGAGATGCCTCCATCACATTCTAAGGCAGTATATTCCAGATCTTAATCACAGAATTGTTGCAGTGCAGGAGGAGGCCATTTGACCCAACATGTCTGCACCAGCTCGCCGAATGAGCATTCTTCCATCTTTTCCCAATAAACCTGCATTCTTCCTTTTCAAGCAAGTCTAATTCCATTTTAAATGCTTAAATTGACGTCGCTTTCACCATGCTCTCAAGGCAGTGCATTCCAGAACTTAACCACTCGCTGCATGAAATGTTTTTTTCTCATATCACTTTTGTATCTTTTGCCAATTATTTTGAATCTATGCCTTCACTGTCTCAATCCTTTCACAAGTGGGACCAGTTTCTTCCCATCCACTCTGCCCAGACCCCTCATGATTTTGAATACATTTATCAAATTCCCCCTCAGCCTCTTGTTTCCAAGTAAAACAGTCCTAACTTCTCCAATCCATGTTCATAACTGACGTTCCTCATCCCTGGAACCAATCATGTGAATTATTTCTGCAGCCTCTCCAAAACCTTCACATCCTTCTTAAATATGGTGCCCAGAACTGGATGCAATACTCCAGCTGAGGCCAAGAAGTATCTCATCCAAGTTCAACATAATTGGCTTGCGCTTGTGTTCCATGTCTCTATTAATAAAGTAAGAAGTTTAACAACACCAGGTTGAAGTCCAACAGGTTTATTTGGTAGCAAAAGCCACACAAGCTTTCGGAGCTCCAAGCCCCTTCTTCAGGTGAGTGGGAATTCTGTTCACAAACAGGGCATATAAAGACACAGACTCAATTTACATGAATAATGGTTGGAATGCGAATACTTACAACTAATCAAGTCTTTAAGAAACAAAACAACGTGAGTGGAGAGAGCATCAAGACAGGTTAAAAAGATGTGTATTGTCTCCAGACAAGACAGCCAGTGAAACTCTGCAGGTCCCCACTGGGGGTCCCCACACCCCCACTTCATGCCTTCAAACAACCGCACAACCTCAAACAGACCATTGTCCGCTGCAAACTACCCAGCCTTCAGGAGAACAGTGACCATGACACCACACAACCCTGCCACAGCAACCTCTGCTAGACCTGCCGGATCATCGACACAGATGCCATCATCTCACGTGAGAACACCATCCACCAGGTACATGGTACATACTCTTGCAACTCGGCCAACGTTGTCTACCTGATACGCTGCAAGAAAGGATGTCCCGATGCATGGTACATTGGGGAAACTATGCAGACGCTGCGACAACGGATGAATGAACACCGCTCGACAATCACCAGGCAAGACTGTTCTCTTCCTGTTGGGGAGCACTTCAGCGGTCACGGGCATTCGGCCTCTGATATTCGGGTAAGCGTTCTCCAAGGCAGCTTTCGCGACACACGATGGCACAGAGTCGCTGAGCAGAAACTGACAGCCAAGTTCCGCACACAAGAGGACGGCCTCAACCAGGATATTGGGTTCATGTCACACTATTTGTAACCCCCACAGTTGCCTGGACCTGCAGAGTTTCACTGGCTGTCTTGTCTGGAGACAATACACATCTTTTTAGCCTGTCTTGATGCTCTCTCCACTCACGTCGTTTTGTTTCTTAAAGACTTGATTAGTTGTAAGTATTCGCATTCCAACCGTTATTCATGTAAATTGAGTTTGTGTCTTTATATGCCCTGTTTGTGAACAGAATTCCCACTCACCTGAAGAAGGGGCTTGGAGCTCCGAAAGCCTGTGTGGCTTTTGCTACCAAATAAACCTGTTGGACTTTAACCTGGTGTTGTTAAACTTCTTACTGTGTTTACCCCAGTCCAACGCCGGCATCTCCACATCATGACTACCATCGACACCGCAAACTGCCGGCTCCAAGTGGAGAGGATCTCCAAGATGATCGCGCATATCGACACAGACATCAAGTTTCTACAAAGATGCAAGAAAGCAGACAAGATACCGAAAGGACTACGGATCACGAACCCACTCAGGTCAACCTATAACACAGACTACGCTGAGAGACTTTGCCGTCGCACTTCTCTCACCCTCCTCAACCACCTCATACACCAACTCTACAGCAAACACCGCAGCCTGGAAACCAAGATAGAGTCCATATTCTCAACTTGCGCTCAGGATGCAGACCAGCTGCGAAACTCTGCCAAGCAGACGAGACAAAGGAACTACACCATCTACATGCACACCAAGAACAGGAAACTTGAGAAACTCGGCATCACCACCAGCAGCAACCAAGCCTCCCCCGGTACCACAGTAGAAAACAGTACCACTGCAGGGAAGTCCATTGTCAACTTGTCCGACTACACGCTTCAACCAGATGAAATCGAAGTTCTCAGCCGAGGGCTTAATTTTTGTCCCACCACCAAAATAGACCCCATCAGTCTCGCAGCAGACACAGAGGAATTCATCAGGCGAATGAGGCTGAGGGAGTTCTTCCACAAGCCCCAAGAGGCCAACAGCGAGCACAATGAGACAGCCAATGAACCGGAACAGCCGACAGAGAGATCCGCAGTGCATCCGAAGAGGAAAAAGTCGAATTGGACTCCTCCGGAAGGCCGCTGCCCTCGACTTGACATGTATGCCCAAGCCATCAGGAGGTGCGTCAACACCAAATTCATCAGCCACACTCACAAGACAGCCCCGAACATCACCCAAGCACAACGCAACACGATCCACGCTCTCAAGACCAACCGCAACATTGTCATCAAACCAGCAGACAAAGGAGGGGCCATCGTCATACTGAACAGAACGGATTACTGCAAAGAAGTGTACCGACAACTAAATAACGAGGAACACTACAGACAGTTACCTGCAGATCCGACCAAAGAACACACCCGTCAACTCAACACTCTGATCAAGACCTTTGATCCGGACCTTCAGAGCACCCTCCGTGCTCTCATCCCACGTACTCCCCACGTTGGAGATCTCTACTGCCTCCCAAAGATACACAAGGCAAACACACCCGGCCGTCCCATTGTATCGGGCAATGGGACCGTGTGCGAGAACCTCTCTGGCTATGTCGAGGGCATCCTGAAACCCATTGTACAAAGAACCCCCAGCTTTTGTCGCGACACGACACTTCCTACAGAAACTCGGCACACATGGAGCAGTTGAACCAGGAGCACTCCTCGTCACAATGGATGTCTCGGCACTCTACACCAGCATCCCCCATGACGATGGCATTGCTGCAACGGCCTCAGTGCTCAGCGCCAACAACTGCCAGTTTCCAGATGCAATTTTACATCTCATCCGCTTCATCCTGGACCACAATATCTTCACCTTCAACAACCAGTTCTTCATCCAGACACACGGAACAGCCATGGGGACCAAATTCGCACCTCAATATGCCAACATCTTCATGCACAGGTTCGAACAAGACTTCTTCACCGCACGGGACCTTCAACCGATGCTATACACTAGATACATCGATGACATTTTCTTCCTTTGGGCTCATGGTGAACAATCACTGAAACAACTCTATGATGACATCAACAAGTTCCATCTCACCATCAGACTCACCATAGACTACTCTCCGGAATCGGTTGCATTCTTGGACACACGCATCTCCATTAAGGACGGTCACCTCAGCACCTCACTGTACCGCAAGCCCACGGATAACCTCACGATGCTCCACTTCTCCAGCTTCCACCCTAAACACGTTAAAGAAGCCATCCCCTACGGACAAGCCCTCCGTATACACAGGATCTGCTCGGATGAGGAGGATCGCAACAGACACCTCCAGACGCTGAAAGATGCCCTCCTAAGAACAGGATATAGCGCTCGACTCATTGATCAACAGTTCCAACGCGCCACAGCGAAAAACCGCACCGACCTCCTCAGAAGACAAACACGGGACACAGTGGACAGAGTACCCTTCGTCGTCCAGTACTTCCCCGCAGCGGAGAAGCTACGGCATCTCCTCCGGAGCCTCCAACATGTCATTGATGAAGACGAACATCTCGCCAAGGCCATCCCCACACCCCCACTTCTTGCCTTCAAACAACCGCACAACCTCAAACAGACCATTGTCCGCAGCAAACTACCTTCAGGAGAACAGTGACCATGACACCACACAACCCTGCCACAGCAACCTCTGCAAATCCTGCCGGATCATCGACACAGATGCCATCATCTCACGTGAGAACACCATCCACCAGGTACACGGTACATACTCTTGCAACTCGGCCAACGTTGTCTACCTGATACGCTGCAAGAAAGGATGTCCCGAGGCATGGTACATTGGGGAAACTATGCAGACGCTGCGACAACAGATGAATGAACACCGCTCGACAATCACCAGGCAAGACTGTTCTCTTCCTGTTGGGGAGCACTTCAGCGGTCACGGGCATTCGGCCTCTGATATTCGGGTAAGCGTTCTCCAAGGCGGCCTTTGCGACACACGACGGCGCAGAGTCGCTGAGCTGAAACTGATAGCCAAGTTCCGCACACACGAGGACGGCCTCAACCGGGATATTTCGTTCATGTCACACTATTTGTAACCCGCACAGTTGCCTGGACCTGCAGAGTTTCACTGGCTGTCTTGTCTGGAGACAATACACATCTTTTTAGCCTGTCTTGATGCTCTCTCCACTCACGTTGTTTTGTTTCTTAAAGACTTGATTAGCTGTAAGTATTCGCATTCCAACCATTATTCATGTAAATTGAGTTTGTGTCTTTATATGCCCTGTTTGTGAACAGAATTCCCACTCACCTGAAGAAGGGGCTTGGAGCTCCAAAAGCTTGTATGGCTTTTGCTACCAAATAAACCTGTTGGGCTTCAACCTGGTGTTGTTAAACTTCTTACTGTGTTTACCCCAGTCCAACGCCGGCATCTCCACATCTATTAATAAGCACGAGGATACTGTTTGCTTTATTAACTGTGCTCTCAACTAGTCCTGTACCTTCAATGACTTATGCACAAATACACCCAGGTCCCTCTGCTCCTGCACGTCCTTTAAAGTTGTACCCTTTGTTTTATGTTTCTCCATGCTCTTCCTACCAGAATGAATCACTTCGCATTTCTCCACTTCATCTGCCACTTGTCTGCCCATTCCACCAGTTTATACATCCTTTTGAAGTTCTATCCTATCTTCCTCATAGTTCTCAATCCATTCAAGTTTTATATTTTCCACACACTTTGAAACTGTGCCCTGTAGGGCACAAGATTAGGTTATTAACATATACCAGGAAAAGCAAAGATCCCAACATTGGCCCCTACAGAGCTTCATTACTAACCTTCCTCTTGTCTAAAAAAAAACCCCACAAGTCATTACTCTTATGTTTTCTGCCACTCAGTCAATTTCATATCAATGTTGCTCCTGTCCCTTTTATCCGGTGAGCTGTAAATTGCTCAAGTCTGCTGTGGGGTACTTAATCAAATGCCTTTCTGAAGTCCATGAGCACCACGTCAACAGTATTATCTTCATCAACCTTCTCTGTTACCTCTTCAAAAATATTTCAGCAAGACAGCTGAACACAATTTGCCCTTAATAAATCCATACTGACTTTCATTAATAACATACTTTGCCCAAGTGACTATCAATTTTATCCCGAATTATTGTTTCTAGAATCTTCCCCACCACCAAAATTAAAACAACTGGCTTATGGTTGCTGGGCTTATCTTTACACCGTTCTTTTGAATAAGAATGTAATATTTGCACTTCTCCAGTCCTCTGGCATGACCCCATAGCTCAAGATTATTGAAAAATTAATTAGGATTAAAGCAGTTATGCTGCATTTATACAGGGCTCTGGAGAGACCACATCTGGAGTGCTCTGTGCAATCTTTTTCTCCAAACGGAGAGACAGATAGGCTTGCTTTGGAGGTGATACAGCAAAGGCTCACTAGATTCATTCCTGGAATGAGGGGGTTGGCCTATGCTGAGGGGCTGAATATATGAGAGCATATATTGTCCAGAGTTTAGAAGAATGGGGTGACCTGTGCTTCCACTTTGGTTGCGTCAGCATCACAGACTAATACCTGTATTCCGCCAACATTTATGCGGCTAATGCTAGTTAAACCAGGCATGACCTGCTGATATGGTAGCCCAGATGATGAAAAATATAAATAATTGAAAGATGGGTCTTGAAGATGTCAAATGGGGCAGTCTTGATTTCCTTTAGCAGCTTGCTCCATTGTGGGGTTGCCCTTGGGAAGAAAGATCATTGATGCACTGTCTTAGAAGCAAATGGTCTTTGTAGTTTGTGTGGATGGTTACCTTGTGTTGTCGTCATTGCCAAAGGGCACCAAGTCCTTGTTTCTGTCAATCTCCACCAGTCAATTCCATATTTTATAGAACATGAACAGTTTATTTTTCTCCTTCCTTTGCTGTAAATATTAAGGATATGGCACCTATGCATTTCCCATTCTGATTTGTGCAGAAACGTTAAAGGTTTTGAAGGGATTTGACAGGGTACTAGACACAGAGGTTCTTTCCGCTGGTGGCAGAATCTAGAACACAGGGGCACGGACTGAGGAGAAGAGGCTGATCATTTAGGACTGAGATGAGGGGAAAATTTCTTCACCCAAATCATATGACTTTGAAATTTTCTACCTCAGATAGTTGCTCCGCAGATATTGAATATATTTAAGGCTGAGACGACAGATTTCTGGCCTCTCAGACAATCAAGAGAAATATTTGGGGAATGGGCAGGCAATTGGAGATGAGGCCAAAGATTAGCTGTGATCATAGTGAATGACGGAGCAGGCTTGAGGGGTCACATGATTCATTCTTATTACGATACAAGACCATATCCACTTTAGTTACAGAAACTAAATGCTTGCATTCTGTAATACTTTTGAAAATCACGAGATAATTTGCATTTACTCTCATTACTCTGTCCAATTTACAGACCCTAAAGTTTGACGAATATGTATGACATGATGGAAATTATACCAATGAAGAACACAATTGTACTACTTAAGTGTACACTATAGTAACCTGACCATACAAACCTCGAGTGTAGCATTGATAGTTTGGGCAGAACAGAGAAATGTGGTTTAAGATTTTGCTCATACATCACAATGATAAACCAGGCTTGGTGGCATTTAATTACATATAAACAGCTTACATTTTTAACGATGAGTTTTTCTGTGAAAAGGATCGTACTTAAAGCAGCAACATTCATATAATGTAGATAGTGCTAACATTTGCAGTATGCAGCACAGAAGTCTAAGTAGATGACAAATCATTGTCACATAATTCAATGACAATTTTCTATTGAGACTATTCTCTTGTGCTGTTAAACTATTATTTTAATTTCAATTGAATGATTAACTTTCCATTAAATATGAGCATTGCAGCCCAGTGATAGCACAGAATCCGCCAGCTTCATCAGTAAACTACTTACCAATAACATGGCCTGCTCTTGAAGTAACTGCTGCTGAAGAAGTTCCAAATGTCGTTGTTCCTCTTCAAGCTGACGTCTGATGTACTCCTGTTGCAAAATTATACAATAATGCATAAGTACCGTTTTAGTTAGAAATTATGTATTTACGATTCATCTGTGACATTGCTTCTCTAACCTTGTATGAGAGTATAACAGGGCTTCATTGAACTCATACTAAAGATACCAATGAAAAAGCTAGCATGGTTTCCATTCGTCATAAAGGTATATATTAGACTATTTTGGAACAAAGTTTTAACATATTTGCATCTCCTCCCCATTCCCCCAAGAGCAGCCAAAAAAGCTGCAAGTTCACAAACTGTCAGTCAAGAAACCATCATAATCAACTTATGTATAACATCATTCTAATTCTATTGACAGATGTTTTCTATGTCATGCTGTTCTTCTACAATAACAATAGTTGATGTGTTGCAACAACCAGAAGCTCAGCCAATTTCACATATGAAACATATAACAAGTATGATTTAAGTCACCAGGACACCAGGATCACTTCTATCATGGTAATGTCAATGATTTGAAACAAGGCAAATAAAACCACCTGAATACATGATCAAGTCTACAACTTTGAGCACATCAACTTTCAGATAATAATTAATAACATGCCCTCAAAGCCAAAATAATACTGACAGTACTCAAGAGGATCATGTTGTAGCCACTATTTAAACATCTGGCATGCACTAACAGGAAAAGTTGAACTGACAAATTGCTTATGAATTGCAATTGGCAATACTACTCTGGATCTTGTTTTAGCTTAATTTGTTTCAAAAAATAGCAAATTTCTGGTGTACAGGGATACAAGACACCATTCAAATTGTGCAGTTTTAAATCATCATGGAAGTAATGCTTCATTTGAATTTAAATGATTGCAGAGTTTTGAGATATGGTCATCAGTAAAAATTCCCCAAATTCACCAGATTTTTGAATTATTAGTGTCACAAGTAGGCTTATATTAACACTGCAATGAAGTTACTGTGAAAATTTCCTACTCACTACATTCCAATGCCTGTTTGAATACACTGAGGGAGAATGTAGCATGGCCAATGCACTTTATCAGTATGTCTTTTGGACTGTGGGAGGAAACTGGAGCACCCGGAGGAAACCCACGAAGACATGGGGGGAACGTGTACACTCTGCACAGACAGTGACCTAAGCCGGGAATAGAACCCAGGTCCCTGGTGCTGTGAGGCAGCAGTGCTAACTACTGTGCAACCATGTTGCCCATGTGCCACCCATATTGAGATACAATTTCATATCCCATTAAACTTCAAACCAAAAGAAAAAGTAAGCAAGACTTTTAATTCAAAGAATTGTACATTTTAGCTCTGATGCTACCTTTGATGTTAAACAACTCAACGTAGACTTCATGGATGTGTATTGCTATGCACTGTTAACTGGCAAAAGAGATGGGGAGAGCGCATTCATGAAAGAGAATGCATGAGAAGTGGAGTGAGGGACACAAAAAACTAGGAATGGATAGAGGATGCAACTTACTACCAAAATAATCAGGTCATGCTTTTTGAATGTTCTCAGTTGTGCCATTGGTTGCAGGAATGCATGAGGCTCATGTTCTATTCCATCACAATAGTCAAAAGAAATGGTATTCTTTGTCTCAGTTTACTTGTGATGTGGAGATGCCGGCATTGGATTGGGGTGGGCACAGTAAGAAGTCTCACAACACCAGGTTAAAGTCCAACAGGTTTATTTGGAATCACGAGCTTTCAGAGTGCTGCTCCTTCATCAGGTTGGACTTTAACCTGGTGTTCTCAGTTTACTTGGATCTCTCTTACCAAGCAATCATGTTGTAGTATTGTTGGCAGTCTTGCAAACATTTATAGACCCAAACATTTGCTGAGATAGCAAAATAAGAGAGAGAGATTCAGAATGCCAAAGTCAACATTTTGTTAAAATTCACCAATGACCCAATTCAAATACCATCTTGAAAATTATACACACAACTTGCTGGGTCCAATATTAATAAATGAAGAGTGACAACAAAAATCACCTGCTCTCTCTCCACTCGCCTCTTTTCTTCTTCTGCCCTCCGTCTTTCCTCCTCTTCCTTCTTTCGGCGCTCCAGTTCCTCCAATCTTCGCTTTTCCTCCTGTTCACGCCTTCTTTGTTCACGCTCCTGTTGTCTTCGTGCTTCTCGTTCCCTTCTCTGCTGCTGCTCATTTAAAGAAAATGCTCACTAAGGTCAAAACATAACTGCTTTGCGACATTTACCCTAAACCAACTTTGTCACAAATGGTGGTTTCAACTTTTTCTATCATTCCCTTCAATAGGTGACATATCTGCAAATAAAAATGCAACTTGCTATTGTGTCCTATACTACTGTACCCCTTATTTGCAAACAGCTGCTAAAACATGAGGCAAAATTGTAGTTATGCTATCAAAACACTTGCTTTTAAATTAGAATGTTTGGATTGTTTTAGTAGCAGCTGTTTGCAAAAAAGGGGTACTGTACTATAGGACACAGTAGTAAGGCCTGGACTAACTTTGGGGAGACAAGAGTTTATATCCCAATACATGGGTTGAAGAATTTAAATTTAGGGATAAAATAAATCTAGAAGACAATTTATTATTTGCAATGTAATGGTGACCATAGAAATATCCATTTGGTTATTATGATAATCTAGTTTCACTAACATTCACTGTAAGCTTTCTTCCTTTCAGCCAGGAAACCTGCTGTCATTATCCATTCTGGCCTATAATTGAGTCCAGTCCCAACAGCAACGTGGTTGACCCTAAACTGCCTTAAATGACCTAGCAAACCATTAATTTTTGGCAAAATTGCTACAATAATAATAAAACTAGATGACTACCTGGCTTTCATTGGGTGCTGAATTTGCCCATGACAAAGGCATACTTAGCCCAATCAAATCTGCAAAACCCTCCTCACTAACATTTGGGAACTTGTGCCAAAATTGGGAGAGCTTCTCCAAAGATTAGTCAAGCAACAGCCTGACCTAGTCATACGCTATGAATCATAGACAACAACCAGCAAGGTTTACTCAAGGGGTATATGGTGGCAGAGACCACTACAGAGTCCTTGTGGAGATGAAGTCCCATCTTCACATTGAGGATGCAGTCTCTCGTCTGGCATATATATATAAAACAGATAAAACAACTCAAAATTGGATGTGCATGAGATGCTATGGGGTATCAGCAGTATTTCACCACAATCTGTAACCTCATGTTTGCACATTCACTCTTACTATTGCCATCAAAATCAGGGAGAAAATCTGCTTTAATAGTGTAGACTGTAGAACATGCCAGGAGCACCACTAGAAATACCTTAAAGAGGTGCCACCCTGCAGTGAAGCAACACAGGACTACATACATGTGAAACAGCATACATAGAGCTAAGCAAGCCTACAATTAACAGATCAGAGCAAATGTCTGCAGTCCTGTCACATTCAATCATTAAAGTGGTGGGCAACAAGTAATGCGAGGAGAAACTCCACAAACATCCCTACCCTTAATGATCATTGAATTCACCATGTCAGTGCAAAAGACAAGGCTTTTCTTCAGGCAGAAAAGCCCTGTGGATGATCCATCTCTTCAGCCAATTTGATTCATTCCACATGATAAAAGCGCACATGATACAGCAAAGGCCTAGGGCTCTGACATCATCCTTGTTGTGGTGCTGATAGCTTGTGTCCCAAATCTAGCCTGACTTCTAGCCAAGCTGTTCAGTACAGCTACAACACTGGCATCCAGCTGAAAAAGTGGAAAATAGCTCAGGCTGATCCCAAACATAAATAGCAGCAAATCCAATCTGGCCAATTACTGCCCCAATAGGCTACTCTCAAAATTATCCAAGTGATAGAAAGTGCTGTTAACAGTGGCTAAGATCAAGCATAAGATCAAGTGTCAGATCAAGCCCAAGATGGGCTGCTTGCCTTATCCTGTCAGCTTGGATCTTGTTTGTCTCCCTTGTGGGGACCATGAATTGGATTCAATTGGAATTTGAATTTCTTTTTTTAAAGAGCAAGCAAGAAATGGATTTGCCCAGTCCATTCTGAGCATTGGCTTTGTAACCAAGGATGGAGTAAACAATTAATGAAAAAAAGTAGCCCTAACTGACCAATAAATAAGCATGTTTTGTTACTTAGATTGTGGTCTGTTTGGATGCAGCTCCAAACCTGAATTGGTCCAAACATGGACAAAAGAATGAATTCCAAGGCTAACGTGGGTGATTGTCCTTGACATCAAGGCAGCATTTGTCAGACTGTAGCATCAAGAAGCCCTCTTTAAACTAAAGTCAACGGAATCAGGAGGAAACCTCTCCACTGGCAAGTCACGCCTACCACAAAAGGAGACAGTTGCAGTTGCTGGAGGCCAATCAACTCAGTCCCAGGTTAACATTGCAGGCGTTCTTAACATTCCGACTTGGAAATGTATTACTATTCCTTCATTAGAACTCCCTTTCCACGTGTTCCTTGAATCACATGGGCTATAGTGATTCAAGGTGGTACCTCACCACCACTTCCTCGACTGGATTGGAGAATAGCCACTGTTGTTCCTTTGTTTAAGAAGGGTAGCAAGAATAATCCAGGTAATTACAGGCCGGTGAGCCTGACATCAGTGGCAGGGAAATTATTGGAGAGGATTCTTTGAGATAGGATTTACTCCCACTTGGAAATAATTGGACATATTAGCCAGAGGCAACATGGTTTTGTGAAGGGGAGGTCATGTCTCACTAACTTGATAGAGTTTTTGGAGGAAGTGATGAAGATAATTGATGAAGGTAGGGCAGTGGATGTTGTCTACATGGACTTCAGTAAGGCCTTGACAAGGTCCCTCATGGCAGACTGGTGCAGAAGGTGAAATCGCTTGGGATCAGAGGTGAGCTGGCAAGGTGGATACAGAACTGACTCGATCATAGAACACAGAGGGTAGCAGTGGAAGGGTGCTTTTCTGAATGGAGGCTGTGACAAGTGGCATTCCTCAGGGATCAGTGCTGGGACCTTTGCTCTATAACTGGTTGAATTAGTAAGTTTGCGGACGACACGACACAAAGGTTGGTGGATTTGCGGATAGCGATGAGGACCATCAGAGGATACAGCAGGACATAGATCGATTGGAGACTTGGGCGGAGAGATGGCAGATGGAGTTTAATCCGGACAAATGTGACAATGTATTTCGGAAGATCTAATACAGAGAGGAGATGTATAGCAAATGGCAGAACCCTTAAGAGTATTGATAGGCAAAGGGATCTAGGTGTACAGGTACACAGGTCACTGAAAGTGGCAATGCAGGTGGAGAAGGTAGTTGAGAAGGCATATGGCATGCTTGCCTTCATCGGCTGGGGCATTGAGTTTAAAAATTGGCAAGTCATATTGCAGCTTTATAGAACCTTAATTAGGCCGCACTTGGAATATAGTGTTCAATTCTGGTCACCACACTACCAGAAGGCTGTGGAGGCTTTGGAGAGGGTACAGAAAAGATATACCAGGATGTTGCCTGGTATGGAGGGCATTAACTATGAGGAGAGGTTGGAGAAACTTTGTTTGTTCTCACTGGAATGATGGAGGTTGAGGGGCGACCTCATAGAAGTCTACAAGATTATGAGGGGCATGGACAGAGTGGATAGTCAGAAGCTTTTTCCCAGGGTGGAAGAATCAATTACTAGGGGGCACAGGTTTAAGGTGTGAGGGGCAAGGTTAAAAGGATATGTTCCTGGCAAGTTTTTTTTTACACAGAGGGTGGTGGGTGCCTGGAGCTCACTGCTGGGGAAGGTAGTGGAAGCAGATGCCTTCGTGACTTTTAAGGGGCGTCTTGACAAATACATGAATAGGATGGGGATAGAGGGATACGGTCCCCAGAAGGGTAGGGGGTTTTAGTTCAGTCGGGCAGCATGGTCGGTGCAGACTTGAAAGGGCCAAAGAGCCTGTTCCTGTGCTTTAATTTTCTTTGTAGAAATTCAGGATGGATAATAAATGCTAGGCTTGCCAACATTGTCCACAACTCATGAACAAATTTTTAAAATCTGGATGTTAAAACTATGCATCCGCATTCAAAAAAATTTAGGTTATGAACAAATTTTGAACTCAATTACAGTCACCTTGCATCTGATGTTTACACAGCATATCAACTAAATATAATTGCCAATTAACAACACAAGAGTGTAGACAATGCTACTGATATTCCATTTGAACTGAAAACTGTAACTGTAATTTTGAGCTCTGTTGCATGAACAACGTGATTTTTTAATACTGAGAAATAAAGAAGGGTTGGTAATGCTGAACACCAAGTTTCAAAAGAATAAAGAACCAAGAAAAGTAGAAGTGACACCAAACCTAAGTTATAAAGTTGTGAAAATTCAAACACTTCAGCGAAAATCAAATGTAGAGAGGAGGATACATCCAGCAGGGACATATTCAAAGGAAACATGGGACGGAGATAGGGAAGATTCTCTAACCCGTGGTGCTTTGGAAGGGGGTTCTATGTGGTAAGCACTTGATGACAAGTGAAATGTCAACACATACAGCTTTTGACCAAAACTTCCAAGAGTTGAAAGTTAATAATTCCCATAAATGTAGAAAGCATCAAGATAAAGTTCAATAAGGTGGCAATTAGAATGGTAGAACAGATCAATTTTCTTGAGGAGAAAGTGGAAAGAAAATTTCCACATAAAAGCAAAATTGACTGCTAATAAGAGACTGGAGATGAAGCTTAGGAAGGGGCAAATTCAGAACAATAGTGAACAGCAAACAACATTCTGCAACAGTGGATCTTAGTGGGAGCATCCATTAATTTGGTTCAGCCATCAAAGCTGAATATAACTAAAAAGAACCATCATGTTTTCAAGTTAAAGGAGGGTACAATGGCAAGACTGATAGATATCTTAGCACTGTCATTTATCACTTTCCCACCCCCACCATGCAAAGAATCTGTGAATTAAAGAGTAGATTGCAACATTATGCGTCATTAACATTAAAGCACAAAGATGAAAATCTGATCCATTTTCTCCAATTCACAATCACATTTATCAGTCTAGATGAGTAACCAATTACGAGTTGAGAAATAATATTCCATTCATTCTATTATACTGTTATCTGCATTCAATCTCGCTTAAGGGAATCCATGCTTCCTGATGTCATCAACTTCATTATTCCTCATTTCAATTCCATGAGCTATACTTACATACAATGGGCATATGTTTCCACATTTATTTCTAATTTAAACTTAACTAGTGAAATTCAAATGATTTTGTCCTGGGAAGTAGGTAGATAACTGAAACAATGCACATCCATCTGCAGCTTTCTGCAGGGCCCACTCCTTACTGACTTAATTATAAACCTTTTTCTTGAGGATTAATGATATGCCTATTTTAAACTATGTAGGTAGAAGAATTAAAAAAATAAATTTGATATCAAAGAACATCTGAATATTGTTTCAATTTTCCCATGTATGTTCACAACCACAAGGAGCAGTTGAAGCAAAAAAAATAGATGCATTTAAGAGGAAACTTGATAAACACATGAAGGAAAAAGGAATCAAAGGTTAAGCTGGTGCATTTTGAACAATACTGGGAGGGGGTTCAAGGGGAGCATAAACAGCCAAATAAAATATACAAAACAGAAACCGGCTATGTAATTTTACGTGAACCACTTTTCTGTTGATTAATGGTGCACCTATTTCAAAGTGATTGCTATAGCCAATACATACCAACTTAATGATCAATAATACATCTGATCTGTAATGCCTGGTCTGAAAAAATACTAAGAGCATAAATGCACAACTAAGAGCAAAAAAGTAATTTACAAAAAATGGCATGGCAAGAAAGCCGGGTATAGTTTTTGTAAAGCTAAAATCAATGCTTTATAATTGCATTGTTCAATTGTGCAACACACTAAGCATTTGTTAAAAGTTATTACTACAAGTTACAAGACTGAACTTGCCTATTGCCTCTTGCCTCAATCCACTTGACACAAAGTGTAATATATCTTTAAGGCATTCCAATATCTCCAACACAAAATTTCTCCAAATAGCGTCAAGTTTAAAAAAAAAATTCCTACTTCTTCAAGTCGTCGTCTTTGTTCCCTTTGTTGCTCAATACGTTTTTGGCGCTCTGCTAGGAGCTGTCTTTTATACTCTTCCTGCTCTCGTAGCTGCTGTTCTTGAAGGAGTTGTTGCCTGCGCATAGCCTCAGAACGCTCTTTGTTCTCTTGCTGCAATCTCAGGAAGTCACGACGAAGAGTTGATTCTCCAGGCACATTAACAATTGAGCTACAAGATAAAGAGATTATTTTTCCCCCAATGTCCTCTTTCACAAAGATAGGTAAGAACACGATATGAAACAATGAGTTTGCAAACAAATTTGGATGCAAAAAATGGCCCCATGAATGGAAGGTATCTTTTCATACAGACAAGTGCTACACAGTGGGCGGGATTTTACAGCCTCGCTTGTCCCAAAACCGTAAAATCCCATCTAAGGTCAACGGACTTTCCCATTGTCCGCCACTCGCCCGCTCTGATTCCTGTGGCGGACAGGACGGTAAAATTCTGGCCTATATATCTGGTAAGGGCAAGTACAAGCATGTATATACCATGGAGGATTGCATACTCAAGGCAGCAGAGCAGGAGAAAAAAAAACTAAGGACTAGCCATGAATTAATTATTGATAAGACCATTTAAGAAAACCATTTAGAACATAGAACATAGAACATTACAGCGCAGAACAGGCCCTTCGGCCCACGATGTTGCACCGACCAGTTAAAAAAAACAAACTGTGACCCTCCAACCTAAACCAATTTCTTTTCGTCCATGAACCTATCTACGGATCTCTTAAACGCCCCCAAACTAGGTGCATTTACTACTGATGCTGGCAGGGCATTCCAATCCCTCACCACCCTCTGGGTAAAGAACCTACCCCTGACATCGGTTCTATAACTACCCCCCCTCAATTTAAAGCCATGCCCCCTCGTGCTGGATTTAAGATGCACAAACATGAAGCTAGATACATAGTTAAATATCTTGACCAGCTACATCAAAATACTTCCTTTGGTTTCTGTCTCTCACATCATTGGGCATTTCAGTCCTTGAAGAAAGGTCCATAACAGCACTACTTGATTGATACCAAGTTTAAGAGCTTTTACATTTCAAAACAGAGTTGGAGTGTTGGGATAATGTGACCAGGATATTCAAGCCCTGTAAATGGCAGATAATGGCAAGCCAACCAAAACTTCATCGACTTCAACAGGACCAGAAGATCCCATGAGCAGATGGGGCTAGAAAATTCCAGTCTATATCTCAAAAAAGTGTAAATTTTGAAAAGGAAACATTTTAAAACAATGAAGGAATTGGAGAGATTGTTAAGCTGGATAAGCAAAAGAGCACTTGGAGACATCAACTCAATTGGTAAAAGCATAGGATTACACCTCCTGAAACTTACTTGAAGTGGTTGGAAAGCAATTCAACAGAGCTTTTTTTTCTTAATCAGACTAGGTTTTCCTTTCCTCTATGTTTTGCTTCACCATGGCTTTAGGCAGGAAAGTTGGTTGAGAATGGAACAGGCTCAATGGGCCAAATTGTCTTTTCTTGTCATTTCTCAAATGTTCATAAACAATTAAAAACTTTTAGATCTCAATACAAATGTAAAGAATTTTATAAAGTGATTTTTTTTCTATGATGCAGCCCAAGTTTTGAAAATTCAACTTCTGCACGAGTACAAAATAAGCAAATATGATTTGTGTTAGGAAACATTTTGCGCATCAAGACTTTTTAGAATTTCCCCAAAACTTGTAACAACCTTATTTTCAACAACGTTACTTTGGTGGTTACACTTGCTGCTCTTGTGGACATAATTCAGGCTGACTTGTGATGAGGTATAGATTAGACAGAATTAACAGCATTTAGCTCAACCAGTCTGCACGTGTTTACGCTCCACGAGATTCCCACCACCCTATTTCATGGAATATTCCTTTCGCCCTTAGCTGCTTAGCCAGCTTCCCCTTAAATGCATTAATACTATTCACCTCAACTTCTATATCCTGACCAAGTTTCTAGGTTAAAAAAAAAATTATCCCAAATTCCTGATTGCAATATATTAATAAATATTACATATTTATGTCCCCTAGTGTTCCACCCCAAAAATTCCAATCAGATACTTAGCAGAAATTGGAGGGGAGGTGATGGCCGAGTGGTATTATCACTTGACTATTAATCCAGAAACACAGTTAATGTTCTGGGGACCCAGGTTCAAATTCCACCAAGGCAGATAATGGAATTGGAATTCAATAAAAAATATCTGATGACCACGAAACCACTGTCGATTATCAGAACCCATTTGGTTCACTAATGTCCATTACGGAAGAAAATCTGCCATCCTTACTTTGTCTGGCCTACATGTGACTCCAGAGCCACAGCAATGTGGTTGACTCTCAACCGCCCTTTGAAATGGCCTCGCAAGCCACTCAGTTCAAGGGCAATTAGGGATGGGCAATAAATGTTGGCCAGCCAGCGATGCCCATGTCCCACGAATGAAAAAAAAATTAACCAATTGATCAGAGTACTGTTCCAAAGATCTCTTGGGCCTTCTGTTTACTTCCGGCCAAGTTTTCCTTTCAAAACCTCTCCTACCATCCCACAGTTGTAGATTCGAGGGTCAACGTGTGTCGTTTGCCTCTTAAATGTAGCCACCACAGATCAGAACTCTCTTGTTTCTAATATTCTTTAACTCTGGAGTTTTGCCTATAGGAGCACTCTCTCACTCTTAATTTGGCTCTCCCTGAAGTCTAACTCATGGTTAATATAGTCTTTCAGTTATCAAAGATTTTGAACCCTTCTAGCCAACGCAAATCATTTCAGCTGAATTCTGCTGAGAGATATTCCCTGCAACATGCTAGCTCTAAACTAAACTGTTTGAAAGAGATGTTCCCTGCAATAGGCTTATTGCTTACCCTTTGCTTTTACTAATGTTTATCCCCAGGTAGCTTGGTCACATGATCCCTTCCTGGAACAAGTTGCTTTTTACAAGAAAAAAACTTCCAGAGAAACCTAGTTTTTAAAAGGGACTATTACCCCAACATAAAATATAATTGTTTCTTCCGAAAACAGTATAAACACTCAGTTCTGATATATTTGTAAATCTTTTTGAAGTCATCTTATTACAAACCTGATCTGTCTTTCAGAGCATATGATAGTCAATTACATTTTTTAATTTCCATGCTGAAAAAGACATCATGACTTGACGTAAGCCACATTTAAGCATAATTTTTTTTGCAACAGCATGGTAAATATTGAGCATCATTACTGGCCGCAGACAGAGCAGTAGTCAGCCCTAACATTACATTTACAGCAATGTTATATAAAACTGTAACTTAAACAGATCAGGGTGAGTGTCTACAGCTAATGGAGGCTAGTCTCAGAACAATCCCTGAATCCCTACTGCCAGCCCAATACTTACTTTACGCTGACTATTTCAGGAAAATCCTTCCAGCTGGCATGCAATCTCAACCAGCTGATGAGGCATTGACCCAAACAAAATCAGAAACGTGAAAATAAATCCATCTGCACTGCCAGTTCCAAAATACAGCAGGTGACAAGTACAAAGACTGAACAAAGAAAATAGACTCTCACAAACATGCCGATAGCGAGATAAGAAGCGCAAAACATTCCACATTCACTTCTGAATGGTAAATGAAATATTGGGCAATGATATTTATACACCCATTGAAGTTGGCCCCATATGCAAAGCATACTTTCAACAATAATTATTGCGATTGTTTTGTGACAATTATTGGTCAACTGTTACATGTGTGATACAGGAAACCTATGCAGAAAAACATTAAAAGTCTCTTTCACTGTCTCTGAAATTAACACCCAGATTTTGTCATTCATTCAAAAATGGCTCCTTTCTCTGGACTTGACTTCCTATGGGTACAGAGTGATTAAGTTAATTTAATGCTCTTGCTCATGATAGTCACCCAGCTCTCAATCATTGTATTGAGTTACTCAAACCCTGGTCCCTTTCTCTTCTAAACCATCCTCAATACATGATAAAGTCCTTTGCTGTGGAGGAGAAACTTCCATTCATCTTTCGCATTACCTGTGGCAACTGAGCATGAGTTAGATGCAGGTTATAAAAGTAGATGTCTGTAGTGATAGAGAACGTTGGTGGAGCACGAGGCTGTGCACAAATTTGCACATGATAAATTCTAACTCTCTGCCACCAGAGGGAAGTACAGAATAGAGAACAGGCACATTTTCCAGAGAGGAGGGAAATGAAAAGTCGGGGGGGGAGGAGAACAGAAGGTAAAAACAGTCAAGAAGACAAGTAACCTTGTGCACCTCACTAATAATCAGCTGAAGGGTACTAATATGAACCTGTAACATTATCTACTCAATCTCTTAGCCAGGGATTGGCTTTACACTTAGCCAGTGTAATTCTGGATTTTTTTTTAAAAAAGTGGAAGAAACTAAAATAAAAAGTGGAAACTGGATGAAAAAGACTAACAAAAGATTATAAAAGGGAAGATTGAGAAAAACTTAGAATCTGCAAGAGGAAGGAAGGTATCCAAATGCAGAAGCCAAAATATTGGCCCATATGGGGCTTAAGATTTTTCGTTATTTGTCTAAATAATTCACCAATCTAGTCTTGTATAAATTCATATAGGACAATGTAATTTGAATTAACATTTAATTAACAAAGCATTGTTACCTTGGTTCTCCTTCCTGCTCAGGCAACTCCTCCTCCTCTTCTTCACTCCCACTGTATTCATATTCAGTTTCATCTAAATTTAAATTAAACATTATGCTTTTACAGCCATCGTGTCTTCAATAGCCAGTTTTTTTGGGGTAGGGAAGGAAGATAAATGTTTATTATTGGACATGGGAGGAAGAGGGGTCACACTTACAGTACAGAGAATCACACAGCACAGGAAATCATCTGGCCAATCATATCTATGCCAGCTCTTTACAAGTGCTATCCAATTAGTCTCCCCCTACCCCATAGCCCTGCAATATCATCCTTTTCAAGTTAATATCCAATTCTTCATTGAAAGTTATTGGTGTTTAGTAAATAATTACTCCGCTACCTAAGAAGCGCAAGAGGGGAAAACCAGAGAACCATACATCAGTTTCACCTAACATCTATCATAGAATCATAGAAAGCCTACAGTGCAGAAGGAGGCCATTCGGCCCATCGAGTCTGCACCGACCACAATCCCACTCAGGCCCTACCCCCACATATTTACCCGCTAATCCCTCTAACCTACGCATCTCAGGGGCAATTTTAACCTGGCCAATCAACCTAACCCGCACATCTTTGGACTGTGGGAGGAAACCAGAGCACCCGGAGGAAACCCACGCAAACACGAGGAGAATGTGCAAACTCCACACAGACAGTGACCCGAGCCGGGAATCGAACCCAGGACCCTGGAGCTGTGAAGCAGCAGTGCTAACCACTGTGCTACCGTGCCGCCCTATTGTCATGAAATTCTATTGTCATGAAATATCTATTGTCATGAAATTCTGAGATTTTATAATTAAAAGGTCGGGTGGCTTCAACATTCCCTGCTAATCAGAGACAGTCAGTATGGGTTTGTAAAGAGTAGGTCATGCCTGTTTGAACTTCAAGAGGTGATTATATGGCTAATTATATAACTAGGGCTTTAAAGAGAGTGCTTTAAATTAAATTATGGGGGAGAAGGGTTCATAGGAGGAGAGATTTAGAAAGTTAAAGAAAAAGACCAATGCAATAATGCAGGATAGCAATGTGGATAATAATAACCAGAGTGCGACAAGAAGGAACAGAGCGTACAACCATAAGCGTGCACCAGCAAATAAAGTCAGAGCGAGCAAGAATGGTTAAAAACAAAGTTCTTTATCTATTGCACACCATATCCATAACAAGATGGATGAATTGATTGTTCAAACGTAAATAAGTGAGTAGGATATGATAGCCATTACAAAGACATGGGCCGGAATTCTCTGGACTCTCATGCCCTACTGCTGCAAGGACCGATAATTTGGTGCTTAGCCAAATTTCCATTCACAGTGGGACCAGAGAATCCCGCTGGCATGAAAGGCGGGAAAATTCCGGCCATGGTTGTAAAATGACCATGGCTGGGACCCGAATATTCGACACTTTGGAAGAACAGTATAGTTGTGAGAAACGATCTTGGTTCAGAGAATCAGAATGTAGAATAATTTTGAGTGAAGATATGAAATAGCAAAGGGAAGTAGTAATTGGAGGAAGTGGTTTATAGTTCCCCCCCCCCCCTCCCCCCTCCAACAGTAGCACACCAAAGGACAATGGATAAATGACGTATAGAGGCTTGTAAGAAAGGTTTGCCAATAAGCTAATTAAATTTTCACCTTCACATAGACAGAATTAATCAAATTTTAAAAGGTAGCCTGGATGATAAATTCATAGAGTGAATTCAGGACTATTTCTTAGAATAAGAAATTTCTGGAACCAACCAGGCAATAGGCTAATTTTGATCTGGTAATTTGTAATATGACAGGATTAATTAATCTCATAATAAAGGATCCTTTGGGTAAGGATGATCTTAACATGACAGAATTTCACATTCAGTTTAAGGGTGAGAAACGTGGGGCTGAAACTAATGCCTTAAACTTAACTAAAGGCAATTACAAGGGTACAAAGACAGGGTTGGCTAGGTTAGAAGGTAAAACAGTAGAAAAGCAGCAGATACTATTTCAAAAATACATCCCATTGAGTAAGAAAGTGTCTACAAAAAGGTTATACCATCCATAGCTAACTAAGGAAGTTAAGGATGGTATCAAATCAAAAGGATGTACAAAAGATCAATGGTAGGCCAGAAGATTGGAAATATTTTAGAAACCAGCAAAGAATGACTAAAAAGTAACAGAGGGAAAAATTAGACAGAGAAAATTTGCAATATAAAAATAGACAGTAAAAGCTCCCACAGATAAGGAAAAGTGATAGTGGGCAGTGGTATTTTAAGAGCAAGACTGGGAAATTAACAATGGGAGGCAAGGAAATGGCAGAGACTTTGAACAAGTATTTTGTATCTATCTTCACAGTAGAAAACACAAAAAGCAAGCAAAGAATAGTAGAAATATCAGTGAGCAAAAGAGAGAGAATAATATAAAATTATCACAATTACTAGAGGAACATATAGAACTAAAGGCTTACAAATCCCAAGGATGACATGCATCCTAGGGTCTCAAAGTAACTGGCTACAGTGATAGCAGATGCATTAGTTGCAATCTTCCAAAATTCGCTAGATTCTAGAAAGGTCCCAGTGGATTGGATAACCACAAATTTAACACCATTATTCAAGAAAAAAGGATGATAGAAAGAAAGAAACTATAGACCAGTTAGACTCGTATGTCATTGGGAAAAAAAACATAATAGCATGCTATTCAGAAAATCATAAATACTGTAAGGCAGGGTCAACATAGTTTGGTAAAAAGGTTTGACAAATATATTAGTTCTTTTAGGATGTGAAAAGCAGGCAGTTAAACAATTGGACGTAGTGTATTTGCATTCCAAAAAGCATTCAATAAGATGCCACATAAAAGGCTACAGCCCATGATAAGAGCTCATGGTATTCGGGTGATGTATTAGCATAAATAGAATCGACTAACTAACAGGAAACAGGGGTAGGGATAAATGGATCATTTTCAAGCCGAAAAACCTTAACCAGTGGAGTGCCACAAAGATCATTGCTAGGACCTCAACAAATTTATAAATGATTTAAATTAATAGCTTGGATGACGGAACCGACTGTCATGTAGCCAAATTTGTCGCTGATACAAAGATAGATGGGAAAGCAAGTTGCAAGTAAGATACAAAAATTCTGCAAAGGGGATATAGATAGGTTAAATGGGTAGGCAAAAATTTGGCAGATGGAATATGATGTGAAAAAATGTGAGGTTGTCCACTTTAGTAGGAAGAATAGAAAAGCAGAATACTATTTAAATGCAGAGAGACTGCAGAATGTTATGGTACAGAAGTACCTGGGTGTCCTTGTACATAAACCAAAAAAAAAACTGTACCAGACAGTGGCGAGACTACAACTGGAGTATTGTGTACAGTTTTGGTCACCTTACTTAAGGAAGGCTATACTTGTGTTGGAAACAGCTGAGAATATTCAGAATTCGGATTGTTAGTATGGTAGGGCAGGTGGATAAAGTGATTATGGTATGCTTCCTTTATTAACTGAGTCAAGAGTTTAAAAGCAGGGAGGTTATACTGGAATTATTATAACGTTGGCTAGACCACAGCTAGAATATTGTGTGCAGTTCTGGAATTCACGTTATAGGAAGGATAGGATAGCACTGGAAAGGGTGCAAAGGATGTTGCATAACTTCCCTGCACTTGTGCTCTATTTATAAAACCATAGGTCCCTTTGCCTTTAAAAAGAAAACATCTATATCAACTTGTCCTTCTTTCTTCAAAGTTTTATGAATGTGAACCCTGGGGTCTCATTCTTTCTTCACTTCTTTTAAAATTGTATCACCTAGCTTATACTGCCTCCCCTCATCCTTTCTTGCAAAATGCTTCAAATGGTGGCAAACTACACATTATGAATCACTGTTATCCCATGTTGCTGCCTCAGGTCAGTTATCTAATCAGAAAGGTTCCACCAGATATATCAGCCATAAAACTCCACGATACATACTGGTGTTGTCTCAGTTGTAAAACAATAAGCTACATATTCTTCAGGTATGAATATTGTAACGGGTCATTTTATAGAAAAATCAAAAGTGTATTTTCAATGCAGGAGAGTCATTTGTGAAGCACTTTGATGAAAAAGAAGAACTTAGCACTCCAGAGGTGAGCTGGCCAAAAGGCAAAGAGAAAAATGCTGGTTTATATTTCACTATTCAGTGTTTGACAATATGGAATGTATTAAATTGATGGTTTGTAACTTCTTGCACACTCAGTATAATGACTGCTTTTACATTTCTCAGTACTCTCCTCTTGTGGGGACAATTTCAAGATGCATATGTATGAATTTTTAGGTTTAAATTCTTGCCCTGGTCAAAGAGTAATGTTCTCATACATAAAATTACTTTATATTTGCTAACTGAAGAAGCCTATGATCAATGTTATTATTTTTTGCAGTGACATCGATATTGCACCACATACCTTTTTCTCCTCTCTTCTTCCTCGTTCTGTCAATATGATCTTTCAACTGGATTCGAACTTGCCGTTCATTTGGCTGATCACGAATAAATGGATGTTTTAACAGGTGTTCAGTTGAAGGTCGTTGCATGTAATTCTTCACCAAACAACTCTCAATAAAGCTAAAAAATTTCTTTGACCTGCAAATGTGTAGAAAAAAGATTTGCTTGAATGGCCAATGATGTGGAAAGTAATTTCAGACAGAATTACTTTATATCTATTTGCTAATTCTACCTGGGGCTTTTTAAACGTGATACACAGCAGCACAGCTGACTTTGTTCAGAGCCCTAAATCAAGTTTGCCATTAAATTTCAACTTAAAATGACAGTTCATACCTGCGCAAGTATTTACTTCAAACACTACCTTCAAACAAGTCTTCACTTAGATCAACTACAGTATTTAATATTTTTTACTAAAAAACGAGATGTTACTGAAAATTTTCATCTTGTGCTCATTAGGACAAATGCAAGAATGGCAAATTTCAAACGGTCACAACAGTTTATAACTACAGGAGAAAGGGGGCGCTGATTGGTTGACAGGTCGACCCAGACTGGCCAAAGCATGGGGAAAGCAATGGGGAACTATAGACCCTCCAAGCCTCCAGGTCATTCAAAAACGCACAAGGCTTGAACATATTCCTTTTGTTTGCAGAGAATGGCTGCCTTTTATGAGGTTATGTCACTTCCAGCAAGCGTAAATAAGTCACATTATGTGCTCAAGTGATTATTTTAAATTGGAGACCTAACCTCTTGCTCCATGCATATTTCTGATCCTTTATTGATACAGTTGCAATCTTTGAATGTAGGCATATGTAAGGATTTTCTTACACACCTTAATGTACTCCATCCCCTGCTCAAATTAACTTCCGAGAGTGGACCAGTGTAATGCATTCCCTTTCCTCAACATGCTATTTTAGATTCTCCACTATGGTTTATCACAAGCCTACCTTCACCGGCAATGTGTGTTTTGGAACAACATACGTGTTGGGGTTCATATCGCAACACATGTTCTAAGACTAACCCAAGCCATTTGCTCATCTTGCAAGTTTGATACAGAAATAGAGTGCACCAAAACTATCCTGCAGAACAATGGCTATACTGAATGGATCATTATTCACTGCATACCATGCAAACTTACAAATGGATCAAAGGCTGCCATATTCAGACCCAAAATGTGTGTGGTCTACCTTAAACTACCCTGGGAACGCAAAGTATCGCAAAACTTTGAACAACAGGTCAAGCAAGCTGTTTCACACTGGTCTTAAGAGGTATATCATATTCCACCTATAGGATGTTGCCGGCAGTCCAAAAAGATGCTCCATCTACCACACAATTGGACAATGCAGTGTATGAATTTCAGTGCTGGCGCAATGCCAGGTACATAGACTATGTCCCAGTGATTGGCTGATCAAAACAAACATATTCCTTTGGCTGCTTGTACTAGATGTGATTGCATAGTTGGGCAACATTTGCTGAATAATCCTGAGTGTGCTAATACCTACACTGCCAAAAAGATAATCAATTGAGCTCTCCAAACAAAAGGAACATGTTCAAACCTTAGTCTTGGTTTAATTACCTGGTGGCTTGGGGAGCCTGCAGTTCCCCACTGCTTTCTCTATGGCAATGCCTTGGACAGAGGCAACTTGCCAACCAATCAGCACCGCTTTTCTCCTGTATATAAATTGTTGTGGTGTGAAATTTGTCATTTTTATGTTTGTCCTGATGAGTGCAAAACAAAAAGCTTCGGCAACATTTCTCCCTTTTCAGCAACATTCAAGTTCTGCGCTACCAGGAAATTGTTTATTTAATAGTACACAAGACCACAAAATGGCCATGTATATTTGCAAATAAATACGCACAAACAAACAGCTTCTCAGGAACTTGCAACACAAGGATATAATGGCAGCTTACACAATTAACAGCTGTTACCCTTTAACACCTGCGCCGAGGGAGGGGGAATTTGATGTAAAACTCGTTGGGCCTGTTGCCAGGAGACCACCTATAGGCAGGTAGTGGACTTCAGCCCCAGTGAGGAACTGTGTGATTGTTTCTGTGTCTGTGTGCGTGTAGAGGGTGGGGGTGCCCTCCATCAGATAGATCTCAACAGCATCATCAATTTAACCTTTGGTAGTTGAGCCTAATTAGTTACCCAGCCCTACCAGGCATGTCACTGGTGGCAGTCAGATACTGCCTCTGACAAGGTTGCTCAGTGTAGGAATTCATAGAATCCCTACAGTGCAGAAAGAGGCCATTCGGCCCATCGAGTCTGCACCAACAACAATCCCACCCAGGGCCTGTCCCCATAACCCTATGTATTTACTATGCTACTCTCCCTGACACAAAGGGGCAACTAAGCATTGCCAATCAACCTAACCCGCACATCTTCGTGACTGTGGGAGAAAACCAGAGCATCGGGAGGAAACCTACACAGACATGGAGAAAACATGCAAAATCCACACAGACAGTTACCAGAGGTCGGAAATGAACCCAAGTCCCTGGCGCTGTGCGGCAGCAGTGCTAAGCACTCAGCCACTGTCACCCCAATTGTTGTAATAAGATTCTCTAATTCTCCCCCCTATCCCACAGCACTATATAAAGGTAGTGAAATGCGGTGAAAGAGATCTGTACATGTTTGCCAAGATATCTATGAATCTGAGGCCAAACATTGGGCGACACAGTGGTTAGCACTGCTGCCTCACAGCGCCAGAGACCCACGTTCGATTCCAGCCTTGAGTGACTGTCTGCATCGGTTTCCACCAGGTGCTCTGGTGTCCTCCCACAGTCCACAGATGTGGAGGTTAGGTGGATTGGCCATGGTAAGTTGTCCCTTAGTGTCCCAAGATGTGTAGGTTAGAGAGATTAACCATGGTAAGTGTGTGTGGTTACGGGGATTGGGCCTGGTTAAGAAGCTCTATTGAGAGTTGGTGCAGAATCGATGGGCCGAATGGCCTCCTTCTGCACTGTAGGGATTCTATGAAATTCATTTTAATGTTATACAGGCCTTTGAGGGTCAAAAGTAACCCCATCACATTGCTGTATTACCAAAGATAAAGATACCTACCACCCTGTCTAGAAAATTAGTTGGAAAAACTATTTTTAAAAATCTGTAAGCAATAAAACAAACGTACATAATTCAAAATAATTATTCAGAACTCTTCCAATTGGGCGGCAAGGTGGCACAGCCGTTAGCACTGCTGCCCCACAGCACCAAGGACCAGGTTCAATTCTAGCCTCGGGTGACTATGTGGAGTTTGCATATTATCCCCGTGGGTTTCCTCCCACAGACCAAAGATGTGTGGGTTAGGCGGATTGGCCATGCAAAATTGCTCTTAGTGCCAGGGGAGACTAGCAGGGTAAATACATGGGGATACAAGGATAGGGTCAAAGAACAAAGAACAGTACAGCACAGGAAACAGGCCCTTCGGCCCTCCAAGCCTGTGCCGCTCCTTGGTCCAACTAGACCAATCGTTTGTATCCCTCCATTCCCAGGCTGCTCATGTGACTATCCAGGTAAGTCTTAAACGATGTCAGCGTGCCTGCCTCCACCACCCGACTTGGCAGCGCATTCCAGGCCCCCACCACCCTCTGTGTAAAAAACATCCCTCTGATATCTGAGTTATACTTCGCCCCTCTCACCTTGAGCCCGTGACCCCTCGTGAACGTCACTTCTGATCTGGGAAAAAGCTTCCCACCGTTCACCCTATCTATACCCTTCATAATCTTGTTCACCTCTATTAGATCTCCCCTCATTCTCCGTCTTTCCAGGGAGAACAACCCCAGTTTACCCAATCTCTCCTCATAGCTAATACCCTCCATACCAGGCAACATCCTGGTAAACCTTCTCTGCACTCTCTCTAACGCCTCCACGTCCTTCTGGTAGTGCGGCGACCAGAACTGGACGCAGTACTCCAAATGTGGCCTAACCAGCGTTCTATACAGCTGCATCATCAGACTCCAGCTTTTATACTCTATACCCCGTCCTATAAAGGCAAGCATACCACATGCCTTCTTCACCACCTTCTCCACCTGTGTTGCCACCTTCAAGGATTTGTGGACTTGCACACCTAGGTCCCTCTATGTTTCTATACTCCTGATGACTCTGCCATTTATTGTATAACTCCTCCCTACATTATTTCTTCCAAAATGCATCACTTCGCATTTATCTGGATTAAACTCCATCTGCCACCTCTCCGCCCAATTTTCCAGCCTATCTATATCCTGCTGTATTGCCCGACAATGCTCTTCGCTATCCGCAAGTCCAGCCATCTTCGTGTCATCCGCAAACTTGCTGATTACACCAGTTACACCTTCTTCGAAATCATTTACATATATCACAAATAGCAGAGGTCCCAGTACAGAGCCCTGCGGAACACCACTGGTCACAGACCTCCAGCCAAAAAAAGACCCTTCGACCACTACCCTCTGTCTCCTATGGCCAAGCCAGTTCTCCACCCATCTAGCCACTTCTCCTTGTATCCCATGAGCCTTAACCTTCTTAACCAACCTGCCATGTGGGACTTTGTCAAATGCCTTACTGAAATCCATATAGACGACATCCACGGCCCTTCCTTCATCAACCGTTTTTGTCACTTCCTCAAAAAACTCCACCAAATTTGTAAGGCACGACCTCCCTCTTACAAAACCATGCTGTCTGTCACGAATGAGATTGTTCCGTTCTAAATGCACATACATCCTGTCTCTAAGAATCCTCTCCAACAACTTCCCTACCACGGACGTCAAGCTCACCGGCCTATAATTTCCTGGGTTATCCCTGCTACCTTTCTTAAACAACGGGACCACATTCGCTATCCTCCAATCCTCAGGGACCTCACCCGTGTCCAAAGAAGTGACAAAGATTTCCGTCAGAGGCCCAGCAATTTCATCTCTCGTCTCCCTGAGCAGTCAAGGATAGATGCCATCAGGTCTGGATGGGATTGTTGCCAGTGCAGGCTCGATGGGCTGAATGGCCTCCTTCTGCACAGTAGGGATTCTATGAAATGTTATGCACTCTTTAGAAGCTCTTAGAATAAGTCTTTATGAATCTGATTGCAATTAAGAGTTGGATTTTTCTAAGATTGGAAGGATCCCATTCTTAGGCTCAATTCCAGACCAGAAACGCAGAGGTAGCTTTGCAAGACATCAGCTGGATCTTCCCAGAGATGGCTTTGCAACCGGAAGTCCTGTCCAATTCAGGACTGCAGATGGACATGGGAATCGGCCGGTCTAACAGGGGGACCTGCAACGAGGTCTGGCCTACAGCTCCATCGTGAAATGTGGGCACTGGAGATGTAGGTAGACAGTGATTATGGCATCATAAGATTTAGGTTAGCAATGAAAAGGGCCAGGAGCAATTCAGCATGAAAATAATTAATTGTCAAAGGATCAATTTCAAAACGGTGTGAACACATCTGATCAAAGTTAATTGGAATCAATGAATGGTTGACAAAATCGTAATGGAACAATGGGCTGCCTTTGGAAAGGAAATAGTGCAGGTACAGTCCAGGTACATTCCCAAGGGAAAGGTAGGACACACCAAGGCAGAGCTTCCTGTATAACCAAAGAGATAGAAAGTAAAATGAAGCAGAAAAGGGGGTGAATGAGAGATGTTAGGTTAATAATGCCTGAATAGAGAATGCACAAAGGGGGAGTGAAAACAGAAATAAAAGGAGAAAAGGGACGGTATGAGAAGAGACAGGCAACTAACATAAAGAATCTAAAATTCTTCTGTTGGCATAAAAACAGTGAAAGAATAATAAAGGGAGGGATGGGGCCAACGAGGGACCTAAAAGGAGACTGACAAATGGAGGCAAAGGTACTAAATAACTAAGATACTGAACAAATTTTACATTTGTCTTTGCTGAGGAAGAAAATGCTGCCAAAATCATAGTGAGAGGGGAGGTAATTGAGACAATTGATGGGCTAATGATTGATAGAGATGAGGTATTAGAAAAGCTGCCGATAAAAAGTTGTTAAAATCACCAGAGCTGGATACCATGCATCAAGAATATGAAACAAAGAAAAGTGTGGAAATTGAGGAGGCACTGGCCATAATCTTCCAATCTTGCTCAGATACAGGAGTGGTGCCAGAGGACTGAAGAACTGCAAATGTTACAACATTATTCAAAAAAGTACAAGTCCAGCAACTACAAGTAAGTTAATATAACCTCAGTGGTGGGAAAGCTTTTAGAAAATACTGTTCCTGGACTAAAACAACAAATCACTTGGAGAAATGTGAATTAATTAATGAAAGCAAGGTTGTGTTTGTCAAAAATAAATTGTGTTTAAGCAAGTGGACTGAATTTTTTGATGAGGTAACAAGGGAGGTCTTAGGTTACTGCAGCTGATGTGGCGTACATGCACTTCCAAAGGGTGTTTGATAAAGTGTCACATAATAAGCTTCTCAGCAAAGCTAAAGCCCATGGAATAAAAGGGGCAGTGGCAACATGGATACATTGGTCAAGTGACAGGAACCAAGTATAATGGTGAATAATTGGTTTTCATACCAGAGGAAGGTATACAGAGAGGTGCCCCGGCTGTTAGTACTAGGACTGCTGCTTCTCTTGAAAAATATTAATGGCCTAGACTTGGATGTGCAGAACACAATTTCAAAATTTTGCAGATGACACAAAACCTGGAAGTATTGCAAGCTGTGAGGAAGGTGGACCTCAAGGGGGCAGAGGCTTCAAAGGGACATAGACTGCTGGATTGGGTGGACAAATTAAACTTAATGCAGAGATGATATGTTTTGGTGGGATGAGCAAGAAAAGGCAAAATAAAGTAAATTACAGAATTCTGAAGGAGGTGGAGGAGCAGAGGAATCTGGGGTGTACAAATACAAATTTTTGCCAGTGGCAGGGCAGGTTGGGCAAGTATGCAGAGGCCTTGGCTTTATAAACAGAAACAGAGTACACAAAAGGAGCTTATAATAAATTTACAGAAAATTTGGTTTGGCCTCAAATGGAAAATTGTGCCCATTTTGGGCACGAAACCTAAGGAAGGATCTGGCCTCCTTCAAAGCAGCATTAGTGAGGGTGCAGAAAAGATTAACAAGAATGGTTTGGATAGATTTCCATCCGGGCTTGTTTTCCTTAGAGGAGAGAATGTTGAGAGGTTTTGATAGAGGTGTTCAAAATCACGAGGGGCCTATCATGGGGGAGAAACTGTTCACAATGGCAGAAGGGTCGAGAACCAGAGGACACTGATTTAAGATGACTGGCAAAAGAACCAAAGGTGAGAAAAGAACATTTTTACACACCATGTGGTTAGGGTCCAGAATGCATTTTCCAGAGTGTGGTGCAGGCAGATGCAATCATGACTTTCAAAAAGGAATTCAGTAATTATCTGAAAAGAACAAAAATTGCAACGCTATGGGGAAAGGGTAAGGGTAAGAGACTAGCTGTGCCGCTCTTGCAAAGTGCCGGTATGGACACGATGAACCAAATGGACTCCTTTTATGCTGTAAACATTCTGCGACTCTGGAGTATAGGTCAAGTGTGCTGAGGCGATCAAATGGTTGCGAGTTATTCCAGCGAGCCAAGAAAACAAAGGTGTGAACTCTACCTTGGCCAGAGGTTATTTGCTGTTAACATTTTAGAATGTGAGCCATTGGATAACCTGTGCATTTTAATTAAACAACCATATCACATCTCAAATGTTATGGTGAAGAATAAAACTCCTTATAACTTAATTTATTTGGATTTTCTGAAAACCTGTGACATGATCTGAAAGCATTAAAATTCAAGGGAGAGAAGTTAATGCAGGATTGAGATGCAACATCCAAATGGAACGTTGTGGGGGGTTGAAGGCACTGATCTGATTACTGTAGAGGTTGATGCTTGGAATGCTGTTGATTCTTACAAATGATTCAATCATAGAAATTTTTTTTTTTCAATACTTTTGTGGGGTACGAACATTACTTGCCAGGCAGGCCAGCATTAACTGCCCACTCCCAATTGCCCTCAAGGTGGTGATACGGTTCTAAGTCAGGATGCATTGCAAAATGGTCAAATTTGCAAGCAACACAAGAAAACAATAGGGACACAGAATACTATTTATAGTATTCAGATAAATCATATTATGGGTTGTGAAAGGGAAATTAAATTTAACACTGACCAATTCAAAATATGCATGTGAAAAAGAATCAGCATCACATGTTTTAAATGAAAAGAGCAGAATTAACTTTCAACACAATCTTCTTTCATAAAAAAATTTAATAGAAGTTTTTATGAAAGATAAATTTAACATGTCAAATGCCTACTTATTTGAGAGGGGATTTTCACTGTGGGTGAAAATGGCAACGCCGGTGGAAAAGCGCACGAGACCACATGAGATTTCCTATCAACTCCACATTACACTGCCAGGAAACCCATGGCTGGGGCGTGCCATCAGCAGGACCAGAAGAGATCCTTCCAGATATGTGCACGTGTGTTCCCCGATGTTTGCGGGGGGGGGGGGGGGGGGGGGGCTCTCCATCAGGCTCCGCTCTGCCAGAGCCACGCCCCAGATTTACTTTACTTTGCATGGAGTGCACTAAAATCTGAAAACAGGAGTTAGCTGTGTAGCTGCAGAGCTGCACACCAATTTTCTTGCCTCAGCCTGCACTCTGCGTGCGCTGTAGAGAATTCTGCACACTCTGGGCAAGATTTTCCCTAAGAGCAGCAGGGCATTGTGTGGTAATGTTACTGGAAACTTATATGGATTAGAAAATCTATAAGGATTGTTGCCATCAAGCTGAGTTTATTTAATCCAAACTTTTTTTTAGGATTTGGGCAGACTGACACAAAAAAATTGTGATATAATGTGCTAAAACCACAGAGTAGGAATATACATTTGAAATGATTTTACAAGAAAAGTACTAATCAATTAGAAATCAAAACACAAAAAAAAATCTTACACTTGATTGGGAACAGAATGGACAAAACAATGGGTGGAAAACCACCTTTTACGAAGTAGCAAGAATTAAACAGCTGTTACATAAACATAAATTAAGTTGTTATAATTCAAGTTGCATCGGTCATGAATTCGTCAAGCCAGTGTTTTGCACTAACATTGTGCTGATCTCTCTCTCATTCACAACACCCTTTCATCTGCACTTTGAAAATGCAATTTGACCAACAGTGAGAAATTAACAATAGGCTTTGAAAAGTCAAAGAACTGTCAAAGGAAAAGTCAAAGCAATTAAATTGCTCAAACTTTGCCCACTGACACAATTGTACTAACCATTTCTTAGACTTCAGTCGTGGGGGCGGATTCCTGGGAATGAGGAAGAGTGCTCTCATTGGGTGCATGTCGCAGAGGGCTAAAAGTAGAAATACGAAGAACAGTTGCATGAACTTCAAAGAAATATAAATTAGCCAAAGCAAAATGAAAATTCATGATTTATTTCATGAAATTTAAATCATTTGAGGTTCATCTGTTAATTCTCCACCCACTCTCCTCTAACCTACTGTGCAAGTCAACAAGATGCATGGATTTTAGCCCAGAAATTATAATGTGACTACATCTGACTGTAAGGATCGCTGTTTGATTTATATTCTTAGCATCTCACAAATTATATTTTCTTAGACCACCTCTCATTATCAACTTGATATGGGGAGGGCGGGTAAGGAAGTACTGAAGGGAAAGAAATCTAATGCTAGATATGAATATGAATTAGCCAACTGGCAGCGTGTGAAATTAATTCAGGATTGACTCCTTGCCAGCAGAGAATGCCCCCGAGCCTCACTTAAAACAAATTTCTACGTTTAACTTGGTCTCATTCTATTAAAAATGTTTTTTCCCCAGAATCATATCAACTCATTTTCTCCAGATCACAAGTGGTTTGGCATTTAAATGATAAATCATGTGCTGAAGAAAGCTTCAATGCAGCCACATGCCAAATGGTAGCTAACTAGTATCAAAAAATGTTTTAAAAATATAATTTTGAGCATTGCTGGTAATCCACAATCTATAATAGGGAAAAAAACAATTATAGCTCTACAGAACCAGTATTGTGATCTGATTAGATTAGATTTTCCGATCCAGTTGCATATATTTGATCATTATACCACTTGCTTACTTCATTTTATAAATGAATTCTAAATGATATGGCACTTTAACTCAGCATATTGGTTGTGTTATTTAAGTACTGATACTAAGAATGCACTAAATATACTTTCATGTAAAACACAAAACACTTTTATGGAATAAAAGCCATGTGTTGGAAAAACACAGCAAGTAAGGCAGCATCTGTGGAGAGAGAAACAGTATTAAATTTTAGAGTCAGAAATGACTCTTTTTCTTTGATTGCCAGTACCCGCTGAATTTTGCTTTTATTAATACTTTATGGATCTGCACTGAAGAGAAGAAGTTATGTTGATGTGCAATGAATCACACTTACAAGTCCCAAGTCACAGTAAACACAGAGCATCTATTTTACAATATCACAATGACTACTGAGCAGATCGGTGTTGGAGGCTATTCAATCCATCTTTGCTACTACATCTGTAAATACATGCCCCATCATGTCATTTGTCTCAATGTTTTTTTTTATTCCAATGAAGTACCAGCAAACTGTTCCAAATAATGACCATTCTACATAGGCAGGGGCATGTGTGCACAGTCATTAATCGCATTCACAAATGAGATTGAGAGCCACAGCACTGACCCCTGGAGCACTCCACTGAGTACTTCCTTCTGCCTGCCACCCTGCCATTAGTCTCCGAAACAAGTACCTGTTGTTTCCTTTCCTTCAACCAATTCTTTATCCAAAACCATGGTTGGGATTTTCCAACCCTGCCAGCACAGGCATGGTAAGAAGTTTAACAACACCAGGTTAAAGTCCAACGGGTTTATTTGGTAGCAAAAGCCACACAAAAGGTGTGGCTTTTGCTACCAAATAAACCTGTTGGACTTTAACCTGGTGTTGTTAAACTTCTTACTGTGTTTACCCCAGTCCAACGCCGGCATCTCCACATCAGCACAGGCATGGACATGGGTGGAATGGGAAAATTCAGATAGCAGCCAAATGTGTTACTTTTACCCACTGTCCAAATTTTCCTATCCCACCCACAATGATGCACACTGTGTCCTACCCCACATTTGTACACTGAGTTCTCACTACTCTTTAGTTTCAGAGGCTCGTTTCAGGAGCAGTCTTTCATAAGGAACACACCTCCCATTCGCAACAGTAAATAGGATTGGACTATTTCCTCGTGAACAAACATAAAAATGTTTTATTGGAAAATCTATAAGTTCTTAGTAATTTGTTCCATTATCTTATTAGTTTCTGAAGATAGACTGATGCAATTGCCCAAATTAGATTTGCTCCCTTTCTTGAAGATAGCTTGTTTTCTATCCAGTGAGACCTCTCCAGCATTCAGTGACTTATTCATCGTCATCAGTACTTGGCAAATTTCATCCCAATATTCTTCACAAACTCTGGGAAGAGATCTCATTAGTCCCTGCAGATTTCTGTATTTTGAGGCCTTTAAGCCTGCCTGGAACCTCATGTTTGGAAAGTTGTCTGCAAAGTTACATGTTTATTTCCATGAATACATGACACTAGTGTCGGCGTTCAACTGAATACTTTAATGTAGTAATCAGAGCACTTTACGGTTTTCTATTCAGCATCAGTTCATTTCTACTGGCATCCTTTAAGCTTTTCATCTCTCTTGCTGATGCTATGGGAAGAATTTATTATTGTTTAGTAATTCTATCTCTCTGCCCTTCTGATCATATTTTTAAAAATAATTCCCCCATTGGAGTCTCCTATCCTTCTTTCGAAAGTTATGAGGGTCAGCTTTCTTTTCCTTGTCCAACCCCTCCCACCCAATTCTCTTATAGATCCATTTATTATTGTGATTTATTTAGGATAACTGATTCTGAACAAAATTCTGAGTTACAGTCCATATTGATCAACTTCACTTTTCCCAGACTACCTTTGCCTTATTAAATTATCACATTAACTCAATTATCCATTGAGTTGGGTGATGTGTGACCTTTCGACACCATTAATAAGAGTTTAATCCTAGTGACCACTGAATACATTCAAAATAACTATGGTACTCAACGCTCTTTTATTTCCTAACTTTGTTATAATTATTAAGCTAAGCTAGGAATGGAAAACACTTCCATTTTATGCACTTAAGATCAATATTTAGTTTTCCCAGGTAAGTTGCAGAGACCAGATATAGACAGCAAATGTCCTGGGCACTCTCCTACAATGTGCCTCCACTCCAATCTTACAGGAGCATACCATGTCCTAGTCTGGCATCAGTTTGCCCATTTATAGCTGATTCATAGCAAATCATAAGTTGTCTTGTATGGCTCAGCAAACTCATTTAACTTAGGACTCTCAGCCACAAGATGATGTCATCCCATCAGTTTGACTGAATTTAAATGTTGGTCTCGGATAAATCATAGCATTTTAATCACACAATTGGCCATTCCAACATAACTTACACATTTTATCACATTACTTACGAGGTGCTCCTTCTGCCATTTCAATAGCTGTGATTCCCAGCGACCACAAGTCACTCTGCAAGAAAACAAGACATAAACAGCTTTTTCAGCTTTTAATTATGTAGTTATTCTGTGATTGCAGAAAGTGATTCAATTCTGCTATACATTAAATTATTAATGCCCAAGTAAAAATTCAATGATAAATGTAAATCAGGAGGTATATATTAATTGCATAAATGCACAAAATGCAACAAATGTTCAGCATATCCCTTAACATCCAAGAAATATTACACTGAAATTTACTATCAATTTTCTGATGCGTACAATCTATTGATCTGATAACTGGAGAAACCCACAAGCCACTGACCTAACAACTGTACCAAGAAATATTAACCATCAAGGTCCTAGCCAGGGATTTCTGTGTCTGAGCATCACAGAGTAGTGTGGTTTTATTAGTAACGTTAGAAAAATTATCAATGCAAAATTCACCAGAAGGATACAAAGACAGCGAAGTTAAATCTTTTGACGGGTGGCATGGTCTAGGGATCTCGGCTGGGATCTTTGATTTCTATTTACTTCAACAATTTGTACATAAAGGATGAGAATGGTAGCAGAGTCCTTGGATAGCGTCAAATTAGAAGCATGGTAAATTGGGGGAAAGAATGCTGGAAGACAGATATGTCAGTGAAAATGGAGTTTGCACGTTCTATCCGTGTCTGCGTGGTTTTACCCCAGGAGCTCCAGTTTCCTCCCACAATCCAAAGATGTGCAGGTTCTGGTGGATTGGCCATGCTAAATTGTCCCTCAGTGTCCCAAGATGTGTAGGTTAGGGGGATTAGGGATAAATATGTGAGATTATGGGGAAAGGGTGGGAGGGTGGACCTGGCTAAGATGCTCTGTTGGAGAATTGGTGCAAACTCGATGGGCTGAATGACCTCCTGCACTGTAAGGATTCTATGAATCTAAACAGATGAGAAATGACAGAAGGTACGGTTCAATGCACTGAAACATGAAAAATACTTTGAAGAAACATTGTTGAGTTTGTGCATCGAAGGATCAGTTGCTACAGTTGACAGTATTGCATGCAGTTCTAGACACCCCAAAAGAGAAGATACTACAATCATGGAAACAATATAATGAAAATTCAGGAAAATGACACCAGAAATGGGGGGAAATAGTTATTAAAAAGGCTTTATTTCCCCACTGGAATACAGGTTTAAGGGGCACCTATTAGGCATTTTAAATTTAGAACAAAAGGATTGGTACCACCAATGGAAATCCATGATGGGAAAAGAAGAACAGCATCAGAGGAAAGAAGAAATGAAGTAGATTGTTTTCATAAAAATGATCAAAACATGGAATGTGTTATCACAAGTCGCTATTGAGGCAGCGGAATTCTCCCAAGAATATTCTACGTGTCAAATTCGCGTGAAAATTGGAGTAATTCACGCTGTTTTTTTCAGTGGGAGTTCAGAGAAGAATCTCCCACATTCTGTGCACTGCAGAGGCCACCAGCATGAATATCATTAAATTTCAGAGGGCGGGGCCTATTCCTGCTGAACAGACCACTACAAATGCGCTGATTTGTCAATGCTGAGATCGGCACATGTGGAGTGGCCTTGCACTGATGTCTTCCCGATTGCTGGCCAGCTCAATTGCTGGCCAATCCTGCGACTCCCGCATCGCCGGCTCTCTGCTCCCCCCCTCCCCGATAGCTCAATTGCTGGCCCCCCTCAACCATTCCCGGGCCCAGCCTGACCCCCAATTTCAAGCCCTCCCCCCCCCCCCCGACCCCCAATTTCAAGCCCTCCCCCCCCCCCCCGACCTCCGCAGGCTGACCACCTTCCCCACTCACCTCCCGGCCTGCCCCAATCGCTGGCCTCACCAATCCGTATGCAGAGCGGCAGCGAGACCCCCCCCCCCCCCCAACTCCAGCAATCGCCCCTATGCCCTGCCCCCACCAGACCTTGCCCCATATCCCCCGCCCCCTTGGCACCGTCCCATGTCTGATGGGAGAGAGATGCTAATAGGCCCAGACACTTCAGTTCTGGGCCCGCTAATCACATTCAATTGAGATTAAAATTACAATGTTAGTGGTCTTTGCGCCTCCTTGCCGATTTCCGGCACTGGGAGACGGTAATGGGGTGCGAACAAACCCCACGAATCAGCCGACGCAACAATCTCCTGGCCTGTTGCACTAAAAAAATTGGCGCAGCGGGATGGGAGAATCGCGGCCTATGACACGGAATTTAAGCATTGAATATTAAGAAAATGTAAGATCATAGAGGGAAAGAGCAGCAAAATCAAAATAGATTCAATAGCTCCAGTTTAAAAGAAGCATCAGCTGATGCATGGATGTGTTGAGTGGCCACCTATTGTGCTCTAACTCCTTATACAAATCCCGTTGTTTCTATCTGAAGACAATCCTCAGACCTGGTTTGAAGAAGTTTTTGTTCCTGAAAGTGCAAAGGAAATAAATAAACAGAGTTGAAATGATAGAAGTTCAGAAATACTCGAAGTTGATAACTGAATTTGGATGTTAATTCAACTCTCTTATGCTGTTAAAACACAGCTGGGAACAGAGGCCTACAGGGGGTACAGTGCAACATTCTGTATCAATTCAAAATCAATATGTTGCTGTTCTCCCCTAAACTCTTCTCTTTCATTCCCTCTAGTCCAGTTCCCCTCAACTCTCATATGCAGCTACTAACAGAATTCCAACTTTAAAATGGCAATTATAATAAAATTTGTCCAAAATACTTTCAAATAACAACATACAGACTCACCAGACACAACATTTTGGGAAATGTTAGTAAGCAATCATATTTTATATTAACTTGGTGTCTTACCCCCAGTGTTACAACAAGACAAAATATGAACTATCTCAACTAACAGCTTTCAAAAAAAAGTTTGAGGTCATTTCAATTTATAATTGGATTTTTCTCTTTATTCCTTCATGGGATGTGGTTGGTGTTGGCATGGTTAGGATTTATTGCCCACCTTGGATTCCCTTAAACCGAGTGGTTTGCTGGGCCATTTCGGAGGGCAGTTGAGAGTCAACCACATGGATGTGGGTCTGGTAGGTCAGACTGGGTAAGGGTGGCAGATTTCCTTCTCTAAAAGGACATTTGTGAACCTGATGGGTTTTTACAATAATCAATGATCATTGCCGCCATCACCATTACTGGTACTAGCTTTTTAATTCAGATTTATTAATTAACTGAATTTAAATTCTACCATGGTGGGATTTGAACCCCTTCCCCAGAGCATTAACTTTGTCCTCTGGGTCACTCGATCAGACATTACCACCACATCACTACCTCTTCAAATCAATAAAGTGAAGCCCAAATGGAAAAATCGAAAAAAGCTTCTATAAAATAGTTTAAGCTAACGATAAAGTTTGCACATTTTCTTTTCAATTCTTTATCTTTATGGTTCCAGGATTCAGTATTGAATTGTTACTATAAAGCGTATCCCTGATACAATATTTAATCTGAAATGTAGCACCTACTTTGACAACACTTCTGTGGTTCATGGATTTTGACATGAACATTTAGTACCAAGAGTTTTCAACCAAGGCAACCAACAAAAAAAAGACTGTTAACCTGGTCAAGGTATCTGATTTCCTCAACATGAACCTGAGCTGCGTAAACAACTGAGGTATTCACCAACAAACTATGTAGTCAGTCAGGTCCAATTATGGTTAAAGAATAGGAACAAATCACAACACAACCAGTAACTGTGCTTGCTCTATGAAGTCTAATATTAAACAGAAATTAAATACCACAATGAGCAAAGACTCAATAATCTGAGTCCACCGCAAAGAACATACTTGCATTTATGTCGTAGCAAATCACCCAGAAATACCCTAAATTATGCCAATTAGAATGAATCATTCTGAAGAGCACTGATTGTTATGGAACAGTTGATTTTCACACAGCAAGATCCTACAAACAATGAGATGAGACCAATTAATCTGTTAATTCATGGTGCTGGCTGAAGCAGCAAGGTTGGTCAGGGCACCAGACAAACTCTGCTTTTCCAATAGTGGCAGCAGCTTTTGGCATCTACCTGAACCACCTGGGTAGACAAATGGGTCTTATGCAAATAGTGGCAATCAAATCATATGGTATTACCTCAAATACTGCCCTGAAGTGTCAACCTAGATCATCTATCCTGATAATTAACTACTAGCTATATTTAAGTGCAGAAAGTAATATATTTAAACTCAAAATATGCAAATCTTTTAGAACTGCTTTGCAATTAACATGAAATGTGTTTAAACTAAACTTTGGGGAAAGAGATTCATCACCTTCAATGTAAGCTTTTCTCTCCATGAGTTTTAAGTGAAAAATGACTCAATTGTGACTGGACTTCTTTTCCTGCATGATACTTGGCATCCTAACAAAACCTTTTTGACATTAGTTCCCAGGCTTACCGTAAGAAATCGAATTTCAGATGTTCATTGGAATGAAAAAAAAACATAACCCTACCACCATATACAGATTTAAAGATTCAATTCCCAGGTGTCAATTTAAAATGGGAAAGAGTTCCTTTGCTTTCTTAAATCAAATACACTACAAAATACAGCAGACAAATGTCATTTTTGGAACAATGTTCATGTTCCGATTTTAGTTTCCTAAAAATGTAGTAGCTGTATCTAACAAAGTATTACAGGAAATTCATAATGCTTCATGGGTCAGGTGGTAGGGAGTTATCTTTTCTCTTCTTATTCTCCCCAGTAAAAGAAAAAAAAATTAAAAGTCAAAATAATAGTTAACAGTTTTGAACCAATCAGGCCAGAAGGTCCCAAATTTGATTCTGTGTTGAATGATCATATTGGAACTGCAGAAGATGCACCTTATGTCCAAGCACCCTGGCTACAGAAATTATCAGTCCATATTCCTATTTCTGATAACAATACTGTGACCTCTTCTGCAAAGTGCAGGTACGTAGACAGAATCAGAACTCTCATATGTCAGATTTCACTGATTTTATTTCAGAATTGATTAGTAGCACGGTCTAGAGTCAGAAATGAATAATGGTCGCTTGGATGAGATACTAGGCAGTGCCCAAAGCCTGTGGAAATCTATTCCAGCAACAGTCAGAAGATGAAGACAGAAGAAAAGTTGGGTTGGGGTGGCGCTGTTGGAGCATTTGCAAAGGTATGTGCAGGGAGAACCATAAAGCATCCAAGACAGGAGTGCCCAGCACAACTTCAATTAAAAAGAATAGGATTATGATTTCACCAGCCTGGGAACAAATCTGGTATTTGGGGTCAGTCCTTTGCATGTTGACTTTCTTGCCAAGATGACACAAACAGTTCTCAATCCACCTCGCAGTTATGCCCATTTGCCTTCCAACAGAGAGGTTCTCAAATTAGTGACATTACAAACACAAATGCTGAACAAACTATAACCGTACAGTATGAAACTAAATATGTCCACATCTAACAGGTCAGCTCATACACAAGCAGCCAATTGTCTTTAAAAAAAACAGCAATTACAATCTGGGCTTTTGTTGGCCGAATTTAATTCCTCAATATTACTGGGTCACACTTGAAAGTAGCTTCAAAATCAGACAGGTGACCATCCTAGCACTAAATCTGGAAAGGAGGGAAAAATAACTTTTGAAAAATCTGCCTCTCAAAGATACTGAAGAGGAATAATTCCAATAATGTTATGGATAATTTCTTATCTAACTATATGTTCCTCTGGTGAAATAACCTGCATGCATCTTTTATTTTTAGAACAACAGTTTCTACCGTTTGTTTTTCATCCACTCATTGATACCAAAAACAGTAAATAAACATACCAAATTTATAAGTAATTTATAGACCAGAAAAAACACTGGCCCAGAAATTCTGAACACCAGGGTCATGCACCTGGTGGGCACCTCTCCCTGAAGTCCCCAAACATGGACTGTTCAATAATTGCCCAGAGTGTTCAAACTCCCAATGGGCAACTACCCTACACTGGGAACCAACCAATACTCCGATTTATATCGGAGACTTTGGATGGCCTGACTCTCTTCACAGAATAGTTATCCAGGAAAAGATTAGACTAAAAGGACTTCTAACTTCTGGGTAATTATGCTAGTGACCCCACTGAACCTGCCCGACCACACCCCTCACTGGACACACCAACTGCACCGCCCCACCCACCACTGAACCCACGCAACTACATCCCTCACTTGACACCCTGACTACAGCCCCCACCCCGCCACTGGATCCCCCGACTATACAACCACACCCCTCAACTACATTTGCAACAACCCCCAACTGGCCTCCCCACACCCCCCGCAACCCACCAACTAACTCCATCCCCAACTAACCCCTCATCCCCATAGTAGCTCACCCACTACCTCCCCTCAACTCCTGCATTATTCTCCCTCACCACCCCATCTCTCAGCTCCCACCCTATTCCCCCCCACAACCCCTAGGATCTTTAAACTTAACTGTTTGACACCAGCAATGGTTGCTGTAAAAAAGGGACATGGGTTAACTTCATATCAACACTGCTACTCTGCACCCAAGGCTTCAGGAACTTACTGCGCATCAGTTTTCTCACCAAGCCCAAGTTGGAAGGGGTGGGGTGAGAAATGTGCAGCTCCCAGCTCAGGTAAGCAACAACGAGCAGTGGAAATCTGACTGTGAATGCCACTCATTGGAAGTTCTAGCCCAATAACTAGCATAGATCTATGCACCACAGCTGATAAAGTAAACATTAGTCACCACTGTACATGGCCTTTCAACTTATATACCAGCCATTTTCTTTCCTCAATCAACAAGAAGTTACATAGAACATTACAGCGCAGTACAGGCCCTTCGGCCCTCGATGTTGCGCTGACCAGTGAAACCAATCTAAAGCCCATCTAACCTACACTATTCCAATATCATCCATATGTTTATCCAATGACCATTTAAATGCCCTTAATGTTGTAATGTTATCAGAGTGGTCCAGCCTCTTTGCTGTAGGAATTAGAGTTCAGGTGGCATTATTGTTTCAGTAGATAATAATGACAAGTCTGTAAAAAAAAAACAACCACTGAGCTCTGAATTTTTTTTAAAATGTGGAACAGTATTTGACTACACAGTTTGAGGCATTTCCAATGTCAATGAGTTGCACACATCTTTGCTGCAAACATTAAAGGCAACCCATAATGGGGCAACACAATGCGTCAGTGAACTGTGAAGAAAACAAGTTCAGTCACACAAACACTCACGATCACCACCATCCTGTGGGAAAACAATGTTGTTCCCCAGGAGGAAATTCTGGAGATCAAAGGCGATTCTGGACAAGATCCCTGTGATCAGTTACAGAACAGCATTGGCAAAGCCAGTCTGGAGTACCTGTTTGGCTTCCCAGTGGAAAAAGCATTGTTTAACCAAGAAAAATATAAACTACAATTATTGTCAGTATCCCTGGCCTAGTAAGAGATTTTTAAAAAAACATTCAGCCAGAGTTGCTGCTCCCCCTCATTTATATGGATACTCTCCACACAGGCTGGATTGAAAAAGACAGGATTGGGTCTGGTATTGGTTCTTCCCTAGCCCCCAGCTGCAAAGCCTGCACAGGCTCAGGTGTGAAACATGGCCAATTAAGAAAACAAAATGCCAGAGAATATCTAAATGCTCAAGAAATTGCATCCCAATGTAACAACTTCATCAGGATATTAAGGGACATAATCAAAGAGATGTGAAGCTAGGTTGTAGTTCCATTTCTGTGATAGCTTAACTTTAACAAAACAAAATAAAATAAACCCACAAGTTTTTTGCATTTGGTTGTTGGTTCGGTCATTCTTATTATCTGTAAGTAAATTCTACATCAAAAAATTATTTGTACTCAAAAATTGCTGGAAGTACTCAGCAGGTCCGGCAGCACCTGTGGAGAAAGAAACAGAGTCGACATTTCGAGCTGAATATGACTCCTCTTTGGAACTGAAGTGGTGGGTCTTCTGCCATTGATGGTGGTGGAGAGAGAACAAAAGGGAACGTTTGGATAGGTTAGAGGGTGGGAGAGGTTAAACAACAGATGTGTCAGGGATCGATAATGGCTATAGTAAAGAAACAAAGCATTGGTCCAGAACAAGGGTTGATGGCAGAATAATGGACACCTCTATCGGAAAATGAAAATATTAAAAACAAGATACATACCAGTACATTTCAAAAAAACAAAACAATCAAAATGGAGGACAAAGTTCATGGCCTGAAATTGTTGAATTCAATGTTGTATCCAGAGGCTGTAAAGTGCCCAACTAGTGCTGTTCCAGCAGGCCAAGAATTGAAATGGAAGCATGACCAAGGTAGTGAAATAAAACATCAAGCAACGTGAAGGCCATGGTTTTGCTTGTGGACTGTGCAGAGGTGTTTCACAAAGTGGTGCCCAATCTCATAATTTTGTATTACTTTCTCATAAAAGTAGTTCTTTAAAAATCTCATGACTTCAAAAAAAAAGAGAGACCCAACTACTGATTCTGGAAGTAAAGAAAGGTAACAACTTACTCTGTAATCATACGTTGCATCGGGATTCTCATCACAAGCAATGACCTCTGGTGCCATCCAGTAGGGCGTCCCAATAAATGTGTTTCTTCTACCAACAGTTCTGTCCAATTGCGCACTAACACCAAAATCCACTGAAATGAAAGATTTAAGGTACATAGTAACCACAATAGTTAGAATATGAACATATGAATTAGGAGCAGGAGTAGGCCACTCGGCCCCCCTGATCCTGCTCCACCATTCAATAAGATCATAGTTGACCGCAACCTCAACCCCACATTCCTGCCCATCTCAGATAACCTTTCACCCCCTTGTTAATCAAGAATCTATTTAGCTCTGCCTTAAAAACATTCAAAGACTCTGCTTCCAATGCCTTTTGAGGAAGAGTTCCAAAAACTCATGTTCCTCCAAGAAAGAATACAATGAATGGCAGGATTGTTATGCTTATAAAGTGCGCTAACTGGTAACAAGCCTCATACACATTAAATTTATAGGCATTAGAATGCTGAATTTCTGAAGTGATTCCCCAATCTTACTAACTATAGTAAAAAGATCAACGGTTACATGGAGGAATGGCATAATTGTGCATTTACATGGAATCCCAAAGAAACAAAGTTATGGCAGATAATTTGAAGACTGACCTCAGAAATTACCATCATATAAATGCGAGTAGCTCCATTCCATTCAGCTGGGAAAATACATGAAATTATAGCCTACACATCATGAGAACCAATGATCAACATTTTACTGACATAACATTAAAGATGAGCAGGCATTCAGAGTGATGAATCTTACACTTTGAAGAAAAGCCTGTATTTTCCTATCGTGCGAATTCCCCCTTAATTCAAAAGTGAATCAGGCAGGTACTCAAAAGGGGGGATAATTCTTGATATCCGTCAGGTTCTATCCGTGACCGGAGATTGTTATGAAGGAGAAAATGGAAACAAAAAGTAAATAGACCTCTAATTGGTAATTGAATTACAGCCAGGTCCTTTGAAGCAGGATCAGTTGGAGGAAAATAGACAGTTCAGAACAGAACTGACAGTTCAGAGCATAGAAATTGTGTGAGGGGAGCAAGCAGAGTTTTGTACAAATAGACCAGTTTTCTGTTTGGCAGTAAGAAGAAAATACAACTCCAGAAACTCCTGATGAGGCAATGTGTGAACAAGCTGAGCATTTGTATCAGAGAACAGAGTGTGTTGGTTGATCAATTAAAAGAGAACTTGGGATAGCTATGCCATCAGGACTATTGTGGTCTGAGTGAGAGAGGGTTCATTAGGATTAGGCATACACCCTGTCAGTGTTAACAGTGTCTGGGGACTTCAGATGCAATATGGCTGCTGTTGAATACAAACCAAAGGATGAAACAACTGACTGAGAATCAAGAGATCCTACATTATAGACTCAGACTGAACTGCAAGTGGTAAGGAAGTAGTCTATTCATTTTGAACCTTCCATCTAATAAGGTCTATGCAAGTGTGCATACATAAACATTCTGCTTATGGCTTGGAATTTGTGTTAGCTATCTCAGGAACATGTTCAAAACTTTAAAATTCAGGCTTCCCATTACCATTGTTAGTTACATACCCAGCTTCACTTCAGCATTTTCTGTCAGCAATACATTCTGCCCTTTGATATCACGATGAATGACATGGTGTATATGAAGATGCGATAGGCCCTAAACACAAAAGAAAAAGTATGCAGATAATTTATAATCTTGCCTAAATGCAATTTATGCAAGGGGGTGAAATTAATATTTCTAGATTGGCTCGATTCCAAATTCTCCTTTCTTTTAAAATTAGTTCATGGGGTGAGTGGGTCACTGGCAAGGTCAGCATTTATTGCCCAGTCTTGAGCATCCTTAAGAAGGTGGTGGTGAGCCACCTCCTCAAACTGCTGCAGTCCATAGGGCATAGCTGCATCTACAGTCTATTAGTAAGGAAGTTTTAGGATTTTGATCCAGCAACTATGAAGAAACGGCAATATAGTTCCAAGTGAGGATAGTGTGGGGCTTGCAAGAAAACTTGCAAATGATGGTAGCCCTATGCATCTGCTACTCTTGACCTTTTGGGAGGTATTAGTCAGGGGAATAGAAGGTGTAATCAAAGAATAACTGGAGAGTTGCTGCAGCGCCTCATGTAGATGCTACATACTATTGCTACCATTCACTAGCAAAGGAGGGAGTGAATGCTTAAGCTGCTGGATGGGGTATCAATCAAGCAGGCTGATTTATCCTTGATGGTGTCAACCCTTCTTAGCGTTATTGGAAATCCACTCATTCAGGCAAATAGAGGTTATTCTATTACAGACATGATTTGCACCTTGTAGATGGCGGAGAGGCTTTGGGGAGTTACGTGGTGAGTTACTTGCCAAAGAATCCTCAGCTCTGGCATGACATTTTAACATCAACTATTCTAAAACCCACTTATTAAAATAAACAGGGAGACATCACAATTTTCAAAGTAGGGGTGAGATGAGAGTTCCAGATGCATCTAAGACAGTAAAATTTAACATGGGCATTTTATTATAGCTACAGAACTAGTTTTTGAAAGTTTAGTGTAGAATTCTGCCACAGTACCTATATACCTATGTCTGAAACTGTTGAGATGGAAATGGGCAGATTTTATATTAAACGCAGATGCTACACAGGTTTTTCCAATTGAAACCAGTTTCATGTGTTGTCCACAAAAGGAGTAATAATAATGTTCTTCACAGACTACAACAGCCAAGAAAGGAAACAATCAGATCTTATGCGATGCCTGGAATACCTCTCCGTTTTAAACACATTTCAAAATCTGAAGGCGACTACAAATGGCAGCTAGCCCAGAGTGTCATGCTGCATTCCGAAAAAATTCCTGTGAAGGGAAGAGTTTGGAATGTAATTTTGACAGGTCTTACTAATTTGAAAGATGTTGAACAGCGGAATGAATATTTTACATAAAATAATGAGCATTTTGTTTTGCTTTTTTTAAAGCAATATGGTGCGTACAATTCAGCTCATGCTCCATCATCACTAACTGGTCCAGAAACTGCAAGATTATATTGTTAATTTTATATCAAGTGTCCACTTTTTTCAAATTTAACACACATACTCCCTTTCAAAGGTTTGAATACAGGCCAAGTCCTGAAACAGACTCTCCAAAGGATAACGCAGATGCTGTAAATCTGAAATAAAAACAAAAATTTCTGCAAGAACTCAAGGTCAGGCAACATCTGTGGACAGAGAAAGGGAGTTAATGTTTAAGGTTGATGTTCCAATGAAAGATCATCGACCTGAAATCTTACATGGTTCTCTCCACAGATGCTGCCTGATCTGTTGAATAGGTGCAGCATACTCCGTTTTTAATCTCTAAGCGATGCATTGATAATAACTATGCCAAATTCCTCTACATCAATAACCTGTGATCCTTCATATTTTTCATTAACACCTGCACACAATCAGCGTTTGGATGCTGTACAAGATCCATGCTCACCCGAAGTATCTCTCTGCAGATATATGCAATCCAGTCTTCCTTCAAAGAATTTCCTTTTGTGTTTTTCACCAAGTCTGTAATGGATCCTGCACCACAAAACTCCATGACAAGCTGTTTAAAAAAAAAGTTCAAGTTACTTCAGCTGTGAAAATCTGTTTGTACCCGTCAAAGATTTATTTCCCCATTGTCTTATGGGGATCAACGAAAATACTAAACTCTGGCTTTTCGTATTCCTTTATAAAGTGCTTTGCATATGTGTAGTCAATCTTATAGAAGTTGATAAAAGTTGGGAAGAAAAATTGACATCCAGACATAAAATGAGAATGAACGGTTTATTTTCAGGCTGTAGCTAGTGGGAGTCATGAGGGGCTTCAGCCATTTACAATCTACATAAATGGTTTAGATGAGGAGACCAACTCTAATGTATTTAAAATTTGCCAACAATACAAAACTAGATGGAGGACAACCTAAGTTACGAGAATAAAAAGTCTGCAAATAAAGAGGTTAAGTGAGTAGGTGCCAGATGGAATGGTATGGTGTTTAGGGTATGCATTTTGATGGGAAGAGTAGAAAACAGGACTTCATAAAACATATTAAATGCTGGTGTTGAGGGAGATTGGATGAATAGGTATATTAAAACATGCATGTACCCTAAGTAATTAGAAACGTAAAAGGTATGTTGGCCTTTATTGCAATAGGTTGGAATACACGAGTAAGGAAGTCATGCTGTAATTGTGCAGATGAAATCACTCCTGCAATAGCATGTACAATTGTTGTCACCTTACCGAAGGCAACATATGCTTGCATTAGAGGGTTATATTTTCATTTGTTTATGGATTTAGGGGAATTTTTGACAAAGGCACCGTTTATAATCATTCTCTAATTGTCTTCAAGGTATTGATGGTGAGCCACCTTCTTGAACTGCTTCACCCACAGTGCTGTCAGGGAGAGCATTTCAGGATTTTGATGCAGCAGTGAAGGCATGGCAATATATTTAAAAGTCCGGCTGATGTATCACTTGGAGGAGAACTTGGAGTTGCTGGCATTTCCATGCGTCAGCTACCCTTGTTCTTAGAGGTGAGAGAGGCTGTGGATTTGAAAGATGCCATCTAAGGGACTATGGCAAGCTGTTGCAGTGCATCTTATATATGGTGCACACTGAGGGCATGCAGAAACAAACCGCATCAGTATATGAAAAGCTGGAATGGTATTAAACATATTACAATCATCAGCAAACATCCTCGCTTATGACATTATATTGCAGGGAAGGTCATAGATGAAGCAGCTGAAGATGGTTGGGCTGAGGATGTTATGGTGAAAAGCTCCTGCAGCTATGTCCAGGGACTGAGATGACTGATCTCTAAAAACATAAACCTTTTTCTTTGTGCAAGGGATGACTCCAACCAGTGGAGAGATTTCCCCCACAATTCCCATTTAATTCAATTTTTCTAGGGCTCCTTGATGTCACATTTGGTTAAATGCTGCTATGCTATCAAAGGCAGTTACTCTCAGTTCACCTCTGGACTTCAGCTCATATTTAGACCTGTAAAGAAGTCTGAAGTTGAATGACCCTGGTGGAACCTAAGCTGAGCATAAGTAAGTTATGGCTAGGCAAGTGTCATTTGATAGCACTGTCAACAATACACTCCATCACTTTGTTGATGATTTGAGAGCAGACTGATAGGGCGATATTGGCTGGATTGGATTTTTCTTGCTTTTTGTGGGCCGGACATACCTGGGCAAATTTCATCGTTGTGGAATAGGCGCCAGTGTTGTTGCTGTAGTGGGACAGCCTGGCTAGGGGTGTTGTTAGTTCTGAAGTACAGATCTTCAGTACTACTGCTGGGATATTGTCAGGACTCATGGCTTTTATTGTATCTAGTGCATCCAGCTGTCTCTTGATATCATGTAGAGTGAATTAAGTAGGCTAAAGACTGGAAACTGTGATGCTATGGATCTCAGGCAAAGGCAGAGATGGATCATTCTCCATATTTATAGCTGAAGATGGCTGCAAACACTTTAGCCTTGTCTTTTGCACTGATGTATTGGGCTCCCCCATCAATGAGGATGGAATGTTTGTGGAGCTTTCTCCTTAGGTTAATTTTTTTTAATTGTCCATCATCATTTGTGACTGGATATGGCAGGACTGATCTGATCCATTGGTTGTGTGACCATTCAACTCCTGCTAGCATTCTGATTCTGCTGTTTAGCATGTATGTTGTCCTGTATTGTGGCATCACCAGATTGGTATTTCATTTTCACATACATAGGTTGCTGCTCCTGGCATGCTCCACTACACACTGAATTAAGCCAGGGTTGGTCCCTGACTTGATGCCAGTGGTAAAGTGAGGAAAATGCCAGGTCATGAGGTTGCAGATGAATACAAATTTACAGATGTTGTGGGTTCACAGTACCTACTGATGCTTTCAGGTATTGGATCAGTTCTGAATGTATCCCATTTAGGACGGGGCAGTGTCACACAACACAATGAAAAATACCCTCAGTTTGAAGACAGGATTTCCATCTCCACAAAAGCTGTGTCCTCATCACTCCCAAATACTGCCATTAACGTGTGCATCTGTGACAGGGAGATTGGTGAATATGAGGTCAATTAGGCTTTCCCCTTTATGCCCTTTACGATTCAGCCAGGTTGGTCAGGAGTGGTGTTACTGGGCCACACTTGGTGACAGACATTGAAGTCCTCCACTTTGTGCTCTTGCTACCTTCAATGCTTCTTCCGAGCTGTGTTCAAGATGAACATGAGTTAGGGTCAGGAATGGGCCATTCGTCCTTCAAACCTGCTTCCCATTCAATAAGATCACACCTGATCTGATTGTGGCTTCAACACCATTATCCTGCCTCCCATGTTAGTCACGATTATCTAACTCAGCTTTAAAAATATCTAATGACCGTGCCTCTACCGGTCTCTGGAGAAGAGTGTTCCATGAACTCAATCCTCAAAGAAAAAATTCTCCTCATCTCTGCCTTTATTGGAATAACCCTTATTTTTAAACTGCCCCCAGTTCTGGTCTATCCACTCTATCAAGCTCTCTCGGGATCTTATATGCTTCAGTAAGATAACCTCCCATTCTTCTAAATTATAATGAATATGGGCCCAACCTAACTTTTCCTCATCAGATAAGTCCCTCATCCCAGCAATTAATTGAGTAAACATTCTCTGAATTGGTCTAATGGAATTGTGTTTTCTTAAATAATGAGACACAATTGTGCACAGTATTGCACATGTAATCACATCAATGCCCTGTACAACTGTAACAAACCTCCCTACTTCAATCTTCACTTCCATTTGCTATCCATTAGATGAAGAAGGGCAGTAGGTAGCAATTAGCAGGAGCTTTCCTCTTCCATGTTTGACCTAATGCCTTATGCATTCATGGGGTCCAGAGTAGATGTTGGGGACACCCAGCATCATCCATCCTAACTGCATACCAGTGCATGACCACTGCTGATAGGTCTACCCTGCCAGTGGGACAGGACATACCCAGAGATAGTGATGAAAGAAGTCTGGGATACTGACTGTAAAGTTTGTTTCACCGAGTATTTTAACACAAAAAATAAAAATGGATAGCAAAAGATTCTCAAAGTATATAGTAAGGAAGAGTGTAGCTGAAGTTAACATTGGTCCCGTAAAGATCAAGACTGGAGAATTAATAATGGGGAAGACAGAAATGGCGGAGACACTAAATCAATATATCAATTCATCAGTTTTCATGGTGGAGGGCACTAAACCATCCCAATAGTAACAGGTAATGCAGAACTTGTTGAAAAGGAGGAACTTAAAACAATCGTCATCACTACGGAAGAAGTACTGAGCAAACTATTGGGATTGAAGGCAGACAGGTCCCCAAGGTCTAATGGCCCACGTCCTTGGGTCTTAAAGGAAGTGGCAGCAGAGATAGTGAAGACATTGTTTATAATAGTCCAAAATTCCCTGGATTCTGGAAAGGATCCAGTGGCTTCAAAGAAAGCTAATATAACACTCTTGCTCAAAAGGGGAGAAAGGCAGAAAAGAAGACATTGCAGACTTGTTAGTTTAATATCTGTCATTGAAAAATAGTTGAAATCCATAATTTAGTAGTAATGGGACATTTGGAAAGTCAAAGTACAATCCATCAACATGGTTTTATGAAAAGTAAATATTATTTGACTAATTTGCTAGAGTTCTTCAAAGATGTAACAAACAAAGTGGATGCTGGGAGCCCTGTAGATGTAGTCTAACTGGATTTCCAGAAGGTATTTGATAAGCTGCCACATAAAAGGTTAATACACAAGGTAAGATCCCACAGGGTTGGGGGGGTAATATATTAGCTTGGATAGAGGATTGGCTAACCAACAGAAAGTTGGGATAAATGGGTTTTTTTCAGGTTGGCAAGCTGGTGCCAAGCCACTTTGCTGTGGATCTGCATAGTCCAGACAGACAAAAACAGCAAATTTTGTCCCTAATAGATTAATAACGAACCTTGAGAGTTTTTACAATAATGAAGTAGTTTCCTGGTCATCATTACTATGCCAAACTTTTTTAAATTCCAGATTTATTAATTAATTGTTGCCATGTGGATTTGAACTCGTCTCTGGAGGAATAGTCTGGGCCTTTTGTCCAGCAAAATGATCATTACCCTACTGTTGCTTTATTATTCCATGCAACAAAGGTTCACCAAATTTGTTTCCTGGGGTGAGAGAGTTGTCCTCCAAGTAGCAATAGATTGGGACAGTGCTTTGTGTGATGTGGAATATTAATCTTCAATTTCATTAGTTGGTCAGATATATATAGAACTTCTTTAAAAGGACCTTTATGAAGTAAAAGCATGGACTTTAAAATATCTGCTAATTTGCATTTGTGAAAGCCACATTCCCCGTTAGAGTCATCAAGTTTGTAGAATCTGCAGACATTGGCATTCCCTTGGAAGTGTAAAACCTCCTTTCCATATTACCAAGGAGAAAATGGACCATTCAAGGAGTTAGTAGCTGAGACATTAATACTCAATCACCTTTGACCATCATAATGGCTAACAGGGTAAAAGTAATTAATCTTCTGACCTGTTGGGAGGCCACTATTAACGTATAGAGTTTCTAACAGGTTAGAGAGAATCCCACTGCCAAGAGGAGACCAATGAAGCTTGAAAGCTTGCAACATGACAGCAACCATCTCTACTGCGAAGTGTAGAAAAGAAACAAGCTGCTAAAATCAGAAAGGAGTTGTCGGCAAAACATCCCAGCAATAACATCTTTCTCTCTCTATTTTCTAATTTGATGCCTTACCAGACTGATTCCTGGAATGGCAGAACTGATATACGAAGAGAAACTGGATCGACTGGGCTTGTACTCACCGGAATTTAAAAGAATGAGAAGGGATCTCATAGAAACATAAAATCTTGATGGGACTGGTCAGGCTAGATGTGGGAAGAATGTTCCTGATGTTGGTGAAGTCCAGAGCTCGGGGTCACAGTCTAAGAATAAGGGGTATGCCATTCAGGACTGAGATGAGGAAGAACTTCACTCGGAGTTGTGAACCTGTAGCATTCGCTAACACAGATAGCTGTTGGGGCCAGTTTGTTTGATATGTTCAAGAGGGAGATGGACTTGGCCTTTGTGGCTAGAGGGATCAAGGGTACGGAGAGAAAGCGGCAGTGGAATACTAAAAGTGCATGATCAACCATGATCATATTGAATGGTTGTGCAGGCTCAAAGGGCCAAATGGCCTACTCCTGCACCTATTTTCTATATTTCTATGCATTTTGGAATACATCACAGAGATGGAGCATTTCAATCAAAACGAACTTCAAGTGACATAACATCTACTTTGGAAAAAGACAGATTACTGCTGAAACGAGGTTGTCTTCAGAAAAATAACCAAGTTACATCAGCTGCAACACCTGGAATTTCAAGATCACTGAAAGGAAATGTCAGAAGGTTTTTTTTTCTGTCTTATGGACTTTAACTCATCAATTCCACATGTGTGTGTATGTGAGAGGAATTCAGGGCACATTTTTACCTTCTTAATTATTTTACCCGCGTTATTAAACGATAAAACTAATTCCTTACTTGTTAACTCAAGGGATCTGGCTGCCTTATTTCTTCATATGGTCAAGTACATACTGATTGAAAGAATCACAACTTTTTCAAACTCTATTATCGTCAAGCTCAGGTGTGGAAAAGAGGGAAATTTATTCACCCCTCCAAACTTGGCTATAACAATACATTTTGAAGTTTAGAAGAGTGAGAAATATCTCACTGAAATCGGATTCTTAAAGGACTGAAAGGGCAGATGCTGACAGATTGTTTCCCTGCCTGGAGATTCCAGAGCTAGGTGTCACAGTTTCAGGATAGGACAGATGAAAAATTTCTTTACTGATTTTTCTGAATCTTTGGAATTCTTTGCTGCAAATCTGGACTTAATTAATCAATATCTTCAAGACGGGTTGATAGATTCTTGGAATCTAAGGGAATCAAGGGAAATATGGATTGGACAGGAATGTGGAGTTAAGGTTGAAAATCAGCCATGATTTTACTGTATTGGTGGAGAAAACTCAAGGGGCCAAATGGCCTACTCCCACTCTTAATTCATATGCTCTTAAACGTTAGACAACCTTTTTATATTATCACATTCTTTAGTGTTGTAGGTAAAGATTTACAACCAAAACTGGCTTTGAAAATAGACACTTCATTTAAAAAAGCATTTTGTCACTTAATTGTCTTTTAAAAAGGATTGTGTATCATGTTTATCATGAAGAACTGATCTGATCATGCTGCATGTGGCATAACATATGTGGTAATGCCCCCAATGAATGCAAAGCAGGTCACAGCACACAGAATTTGCTCACATTCTTTCTTCCCTCTGCTGCTGTAAAAGCTTCGAATTGATTATTTTCATGCGCACTATTGTGGTGCAATTCAGCCAAATGGCCAAAATTGATCTCGCTTGATTTTATTTGAATACAAGTGTCAGTTTTACTTGGTTGGTAACACTCTTCCCTCTGAGCCAGAGCTTGTCGGTTAAGCCTCACTCCAGGATGTGACCATAATCTGGTTGAATGTTCTACTACAGTTCTGGGATTGGCGCAGCACCATTTTCTTTCATGTGAAACATTAAACTGAGGACCCAAAATAAACTTGAGCCACGATTTTACTGTATTGGTGGAGAAAACTCAAGGGGCCATGACACGAGGGAGAAAGATAATGAAAGGTTATGTAAATGCTACTTCATTTTATAACCCAAATATACAAAAACAGATAATTAGTTATTCTTAGAAGTGACGAGATAACTTCACAATTATGTATGACTCAATGAATCTAGTTTATGCATAACTCAATGAATCTAACTTAAATGCTTGAAATGATTGTGATGGGAAGGTATTCTCCATAAATGATGCTTTCTCCTTCTTTATAAAGCCCAACTAACAATGTTCGACCATTGTTTCTCCTTCAATAGTGAATGATTATTGGGATAACAATACAACAAATGAAACAAGTGTTTAGCTTCAGACATGACAGTAAACAGATATGCAATTAGAAAGACTTTAGATATGAAAAAGATCTAGTTTTGATGGCTTTATCTTCATCATTTCATCACTTGATTTTGACTATATTAGCCAATTCAGCTTGTTACCTTGGTCTTTCTTCACTAGTTGCAGTTTACTTTAACTTAATTTTTCTATTGTCATGTGAGCGTACCTTTAAGTTTTTTTTTAAAATCATGCAGCTTACAGCTTCAGCGATGTCATTAGGGGTGGAGCTAAGCTGTGGCAGTCAGGTGATAAGGGTTTTTTCCTTTGGGCTTTTAGTTTAGTTTTGGGCAGCGTGTTTTTGGAAGCAGTTTAGCAGCAAGCAAAGAAGCAGTCTCTCTCTCTGTTCTTCTCTTTGTTTGGTTCTGCCTTAAAGAAGCTGTGTTTTGGTAAATAGATTCGACTACAATCTCTTCTGAGTTTCTTCACAAGGGATTTTCAGCACTCAATCCAGGAGACGGGATTCCTGTAACAAGTGGGCATTGGCCTATGCTGTATTGTGTTCATTTGGAGGGTTTTGTTTATTGGATGTTGGCTTTGGTTGGAGCACATTAATGATATTTCCTGAAGAGTTATACATTATCGTGGTTGTTGTGTTTCTTGTTTATAGTTGTTAAAAGTCCTTGCTAAGGGTCTTACTACACATGTCAACAATATTCTTAATTAAACTTTATTTTTGATAAAAGCTCCTCATGGGTCAGTTGAAACACACCTGAAGTGAAACCTCTCATGCTCATCCTAGCCAAATTTAATGCAAAACATTACAGGTCAGGCAAGCTTCATAGAACACCTTGAAGTATCCGACCTGACTTGTAACACTATTCACTGGCGATTCTCTCCTGCTTTCTATTTCATTTGCTTTTCCTTATTAACAGAAACTTTACTACAGTCACATTCAGTGAATCCAAGCCTTATTAAAGGAGCCAGATTCTGTGAGCGCAGCCCCACAGAGGCAACACAGACACTAAGTGTAATACCACCGACAGGCAGGCTGAGTGGTACAAAAGATGCAGTGGAACAAATTTGAACTTGTTGACCTGTGTGGATCTTCCCCAGCCAATGTAAAGTACCAGAAAGCATGTAGTGCATTCTAACTTAAAAATAGCTTTTTGTTCTGCTTTATGAATCATTCTACAACTGCAACAGGGCTTATTATACACCACTGACACAGTGAGGAACTGTTGCAAAACCTCCTCTTGTTCTGAAATATAAGACTTTATTTCAGTGCTGTCACTCTCAGGGAACAATCTTTAAGTGCTGACTTGCAACTCCTCAGTGTGTGCACCTCTTCCTGTTCTGGGAGAGCACAAGTCTCAATTGAAAGACTAAAATTGTCTTGGCTATTGACAATATACATTAGTGCATGAAAATTCTTTGGGTCTTGGTAACATTTTTTTAAACTTTCAGAATATATAAAATGACAAAAAATGCACTCAGTTTAAAATAATGAATTCAACTGAAAAGGAATACGCAGTCCAATAATATACGTAAATTAAATTCAACAGAAAATGTGTGCACACCAATCCTGTTCTTAAATTTAAAAGCCCATATAGGACCACACGAGAGTTTTTAGTTAAAAAGGTCAGGGGATTGGGGGGATGAAAATATAGTTCCAGAATGAACAAAATGATGGAGACACGCAAGTGTTTCTAACAGTGCTTCCACCCTGAAAACAAAGTAATTTGAGAAAGATCAGATGGACGGATGTCCTTGAAAATGTTTGCTTGTCCAATGGAAAGCAACAGGGTATGCGAAGCAGATGACATTATCAAAAACAGTGCACAAGATTTTGCTTACATATTTAAATAGAAGGCAATGATTGGTTACACAAAATTGGATTTAAAAAACTCCATTTACCAGAATCAAAACCAGATTTCCGATGCAGACACCTACAAATGGCCAAAATAGTTTTCAGAACTATCACCCAAGACAACAAAGTGAGCACTAATGCCATGCTTATACTGCTATGGAGATCATTAAACTGTCAGCACAGTGATGAATAAAGACTTTCATAATATTTCACTTTATAAAATGACATGCATAGACCTCAAACATCATTTTCATTGCTCAAACTGAAATAAATATGAAAGTTAATTCTTCATCATCATATAATGCATTTTTAAAACAGCAAAGGTAGTGATAAGCCAGACAACATCAGAGATAGGTGACAAGGATCTGAACAGTGTATACCAACTGAAAAAGTTATTTATAATTTTCTCCAATGTACTTTTCTCCTTTCCTGAAAGGAAATAGTTTTGCAGTTCTCAGCAGCCCTCTGGCCACTCTTCAACTCTGAGTCTATGCAAAAAGTGTCAGCAAGTCACGACACCATGAAAGATATCATAGGAGGATCTAATCCTATCCTCACTTAACATCTGTAACACATTGTTCATGAGCAGTTAATAGATCGTCAACTGATAAATAATTGTGATTTGGAGATGCCATCGTCAGACTGGGGTGGGCTGATACTAACTGTAACTGACATTACCTCACCGATGAAGGAGCAGCACTCCAAAAGCTTGTGATTCTAAATAAACCTATTGGACTTTAACCTGGTGTTGAGAGACTTCTTACTGATAAGTAATTGTTTGACACCTGGTCAACTAAGTTTCTTAAATGAACTATCAAGGCCAGAAAAAGTGTTTTCAGAATCCTTTCCTTGGTCTTCTATTTTTCTCCACCTGCTACAGCCTTTAACAGCATAAAACCATAATTTTTCTACCTCTCTTCAGCTCTGGAGAAGTCATGCGGACTCAAGGTGCTAACCGTTTCTATCTCCACAGATGCTGCCCAGACCTGCTGAGTTTATTCAGCATTTCCTGTTTCTAAGATTCTTCACTGATGAGGAAAACCAAACTGGGATAATGGATGCCTCACAGTGAAAGGCAATTCTTCAATCACAGACATGAGCTGGACAAAAAACAATGGCACAAACTTGTCACGTTCCGATTAAGCAGCAGATAGGCATAGCTCATCATCTCTGCACTGACTGTAGAATAAAACGTGCTGACCTAGTCAAATTCAGTTAGGAAACAAACAGACTGATATAAATTTACGCAATCAGAATCATCAATAAAGGAGCTGCAGCTACGTTAATAGACTGCTGAGAGTTACCTCAGGTCAAGTACAAAACGGAGACTGTATTGGAGTAAATTGAAAATGTCCAAAATCCAACCTAGATAACAAGTCTTTGTCAATTAATGCATCTCTCCTTTTATTTCTACATTTAGTAACATGGTGGCATTAGTTACAAGATTAAAGTTTTCAGCAAATTGTCACCCATAGAAAATGCTCATGCACATGGGAAGTTTGCACGCTGAGTATATACAAACTAATAGGTCATAGTCAACAACCAGCTCGAGGCCAGTATGAAAATTTTAAAAAACTTCAATCATGCCTGGAATTCACACCCACAGCAATTCACAAAAACCTGTGATTCTGGTTCTAGTGAGTAGCCAAACAAAATTAGTTGCAATTTAAGATGAAGCTATTCCAAACATAATTCCTTGATAAGTAGCAGATGTAAAATTGGTAGGTAATGAAATATTTTGGGGTTTCAGTGCATAAATATGCTTCCTGATGTAGTATTGATCCATACAGAATAAAAAATTTCCAGCTTGATCCCATACACACACTTCAACTGTTAGGGATTCGTGTTAATGTCAACGAACAAAAATCAAAACTTCCCACCATCTTGAGCCCCTCTTTAAATATTTCTCCATAATGTCCCACAACTTATTTCTATTCAATTGTGGAGCTTGCGAACATGTGCAGCAGGCGGTTTAACCCCTTGAGCCTGCTCTGCCATTCAATAAGATCATGACTGATCTGACCGTGGCCCTAACCACACATTCCAACCTACTCCCAATAACCTTTGACTCTCTTGTCAGTCAAGAATCTACCTCTGCCTTTAAATTATTCAATGAGCCTGCCTCCAATGCTCTTTGGGGAAGAGAGTTCCAAAGGTATATGGCTCTCAAAAAATTCTCCTCACCTCCGCCTTTATTTTTAAACTATGTCCCTTAGTTCTAGTCTCTCTTACAAGGGGAAACATCCTTTCAACATTGACCCTGTTGGTACCCTCAGAATCTTGTATGTTTCAGTAAGCCCACTTCTCATTCTTCTAAACTCCAATGGATACAGGCTCAGCCCATCCAACCTTCCCTCATATGATAACCACCTCCAAATCCCAGGTATCAGTCAAGCGAGCCCTCCTTTGAACTGCTTCTAACATATTTCTATCCTTACTTAAATAAGGAGGCCAAAGCTGTCCACAGAACTTCACCTGTACAATGGCAGCAAAATTTCCCTACTTTTATATTCCATTCTCCTTACAATAAACAACATTCCATTTGCCTTCCTAATCACTTGCTATATCTGCATACTAACTTTTTGTGATGTGGTTCATAGTGGTTGCACGTTGTTGTCATAAAAATAGTGTAAAACTTGGGAATTTGGAGCGAGTTGGGATTCTTTGGCAATATTGGACTACACATCTTGAACTGAAATTTAATTTAAAATTTTAATTTGCATTAGAACTGCAAAAAATGAAAAAGACACTACAAGCTTGTTAATAAAAAATGCTAGTCAGCGGCAGTTAACTGTCAATAAACTGAAAGTAGGTGGGTAAAAGTTGCTAATTAGTGAGCAGGAACATGAGCAAACAACTGATTTGATTTGTCACATGTACTGGGATACAGTGAAAAGTATTGTTTCTTGCGCATTATACAGGCAAAGCATACCGTTCATAAAGTACATAGGGGAAAAGGAAAAAGATAGAGTGCAGAATATAGTTCCAGGTAGTTTGGAGATAAAGATCAGCTTAATATATGATAGACCATTCAAAAGTCTGATGACAGCAGGGAAAAAAACTGTTCGAGTCTGCTGGTATGTTTTCAGACTTTTGTATCTTTTTTCTCCGAGGGAAGGTGGAAAAGGTTACATCTGGGGTGCGTGGGGTCCTTGATTATGCTGTCTGATTTCCAGAGGCAGCGGGAACTGTAGACAGAGTCAACGGATGGGAGGTGAGTTTCTGTGATTGCCTAGGCTACGTTCACAACCCTTTGCAGTTTCGGTCAGAGCAAGAGCCATACCAAGCTGGATAGGATACTTTCTATGGTGCATGTGTAAAGAATCATAGTGGACATGCCGAATTTCCTTAGCGTTCGGAGAAAGTAGAGACGTTGGTGAGCTTTCTTAATTATAGCATTGGCATGGAGGGTCCAGGGCAGATTGTTGGTGATCTGAACACCTAGAAATATGAAGCTCTCGACCATCTCCACTTCATCACCTTTGATGTAGACAGGGGCTTGTCCTCCCCTATGTTTCCTGAAGTCGATGACTAGCTCATTCATTTTACTGACACTGTGATTTGGGTGGGGCTCAAAAAGGTGAATAAAGTAAACATTATTGACTGAGGCATGGAATAGTCATAGACAAAGTACATTGCAAATAGAGTGTAAAAGCTAGGAGTTTGATGATAATTGGAATTCAATTTGTTCCTTATATTCCAAGTTTGTACAAAGAACCCTTATTTGGGCACACTGACAATGCAATGCGGAAAGGAGGTGTTGCTTTTTGCCTTCAATACCTGTAGGGATCCATGTAAAGTTGTGCTAATAAGTCTTTTAAAAGTCTGTCCATTATTTCTTACAAGCCAAGTATAAATAATCCAGCCTAGGATAAGGCAAAGTAATTTACGTTCCTAGACTTCTTTGTGGATGTTTATGGACAGCGAGACTATCCCGAATGGACAAACTGCTGTTGATGTCTTTGTCTTGAATTTTTCCAGTTCAGTCAGTGGGTGTAGGAGGAAAAACATTAATGTGGTAGCTTCAAGGATTCATAAATTAGAGAGTCTGTTGGCATGCTTTGTGGTAATATCAAGTGTTACACATGGTATGCCAAGTGCCTTTTGCCAGGGCAAGGGTCATATCAAAACAGATTGATTGGATTTTGGAAAGTGAAGGAGAGAATCTGGTAATAAGGGGTAAACATGGGTATAAACAGATTCAAAAAGTGAACACAAGGCTGAAGGAGTGAAGTGGGAAAAAGGATCCTATTTCATAGTGCAATGGCAACCCGTACTGGATGTTAACATTGGGATGCACTCCACCTGAACCCGTCTGGGACCACGGTCAAGCGGCAAAAATAGATGGGACCATGGTCTTTACGTTACTTAAATGGCAGGATGGAAAGATGGTAAATATTATTCAAAGGGGAGAGAGTGAAGTAACAAATCAGAAATTGTGCTTTTGACACAAGTAAACTGAAAAATAAAGATGTATAGTAATTTAACCATGAGAGAGAAATAAGTGAGCAAAACATTAGAGTTGAAAGTCCAGTTAGGGTGCAAGACCAAATAAGAGTTCTCTACTATAAAGGAACAAGTGAATGGGAAGGAATGACATGGCACCCAACAATGAAGCTTGGCCACAGGATGTTCAGGATTGGGAACTAAATATTTCAGATTATAAAGTTTAAAGGGAAACTAGTAGAAGGGAAGAGTAACCGGTGTAATTAAGGATGGAATCACTTCAATCTTGGGACAATATAAGGAAGGGTAAGCAGGCAGTGGAGATTACATGATTAGAATTAAGAAACAGAAAAGAACTTAAGACTTCAATGGGAGAAAGAGAAAATACTGGAAAATCTCAGCAGGTCTGACAGCATCTGTGGAGAGAGAGAGAATAGAGCTAACATACAGACCACACCCAACCAGTCCTTACTTGGAAAACCTAAAACATAGTGATGCACATTTGACACGATTCCATGATTGAATAACATTGGCTAAATGATCCTCAGTCTGCTAATTACACCGACAACCAATTTAAGATTGTCAGTTGGGTTCACAGTGTGGCACATGTGTGTTTACTGGAAGCTACATATATTAATATGCAGAGCCCTGTTCTTTGCATTATATGGGTGGTTACATTACTAGAGTTGGGTTTATTTTTAAGATGTAAAAGTATCAGATAGGGTAGTTGGAACTTTCCTGCTGGTTGGGGGACCTTATGGGAAAGAATCTACAAATTAGAGCCTGACATTTCAGCATTGTAATTAGGAAGGGCATCTATGTACAAAGGCTGGCAGGAGCTTGGAACGCGCTCCTACAAACAGCAATTGTGCTGAGTCTATATGATTTTAAATTGGATATTGATTCCTTTCTTATTAATTGAAGTATTAAGGGATATGAAGCAAAGACAGATATATGCTGTTGGGTTGCAGATAACTAATAATCTCACCAAATGACAGAACAGGCTCAAGGGGCTAATCATAGAATCCCGACAGAGCAGGAGGAGGCCATTCAGCCCGTTGAGTCTGCACTGACCACAATCCTATCCTGGCCCTATCCCCACAACCCCATGCATTTACCCTAGCTAATCCCCCTGACACTAAGGGGTAATTTAGTATAGCCAATCCACACATCTTTGTACTGTGGGAGGAAACCGGAGCACCCGGAGGAAACCCACGCTGACACGGGGAGATGTGCAAACTCCACACAGTGACCCAAGCCGGGAATCGAACCCAGGTCCCTGGCGCTGTGAGGCAGCAGTGCTAACCACTGTGCCACCCCTAAACAACTCCTGCTTATATGTTCTGATGCCATTTTTGTGCATGTGGATTTGCACTGGTTTGTGACGAGGACACAACAGCAGGAAAAGGGATGAAAATAGTTTTTAAAGCTGTACTACAGATCCATGCCAAATACCAGTGCTTCACTGATGTGGTATAGACTCCGCACGTCCCAACTGCCAGATGACCTGGGATGAAATGGCAGCAGGCGATATTAGTCTACATTAAACCTCCAGCCAATTACATGATGCTACAGGAACTAACAAATTGTATTGGAGAAGACTAAGTGATGAAAAAAATCTATCAAGGGAGACAATATCATCAATTTTGCAATGCTGTTTCTGATAAGTGGAAACAACAGCTTTGAAGATAGTACCTTGGAGTTACTTCTTCTTAAATGAAGGAAACGCTATCTGAGGCACACATTGAACACAGTATTCCACAACATAGTTGTGGTTTAAATACTCACGATGGTTAGACCAAAAGTGACCAATATTGCTGATAACTGTGTCGCTTTAAAGGATTCTTCAGGCACGCAGTTTAAATGCTTTGAAACTCAGTGTAATCAGAAAGGAACATGCTTCAATTTACTCGGATGAGAAATGTGTACCGAATATTTTGCCATTATTAGAGATGAGTATTAAGAGGCTCAGTGATGCCCACCCACATTGATTTTTGCACAACTTTATTTCATACCCTTTGACGCTTCATATAGAAACTAAAAACTGAAGTGTGTCTAGGTTCTATTTCAGAAAAAACAATTAGTGAAGGCTGATACTGAAGCTAATCTTTGCTCAATGTTATTTACAGAGTAAAACATTGCAAACTTGTATCTCTTAGCTCAAGCATCCACCAGTTTGTGTATTTTTATATATACTCAAGTAAAACCTCAATTAATGACTGCCACCTGCATATAATTAAGCAGCTGATATAAAATTAACAACCTATTTCTTCAGCAGGATTTAAATACCGATAGATCCGTGTCTGAAGAAATGCGAAAGCTAAAGCTATCCACTGTCATTCATCCTCATCAGATCTTCATTAACAATGTGTTGGTTTGCACAGGATCAGCCTCAATCTATCTGTTCTGGACATTCCAGGAAGAATTCGGGTTTGATTTTTCCAAGATAACAATATCTTGTTAGTGGATTCCTTTGAGGATGAACTATATTGTCTTCTTGAATAATTGATTAACCAATAGGATATGGTAGGAGTAGCCTAATTCAAATATTTTGTTTTTTGCATGGCTTAAGATATTAACAGAAACCTAGGAAGCATTTGATACAGTTGTTGATGCACGCAGGTTTCTTGGGGTCTTGATCTCAGTCCTTCAGGTACAATACACACTATGTTTTACTGTCCAATGTACAATAATCAAAAGTGAATTTAAACCTGCAGTAATGACTTTAGATATAATTTTGGTTCAAAAGCAGAAGTCCATGGGAGGGGAATAGAGAGAACGGTCATGACAAAGGATCATAGCCCATTTCTTATGGGCATATTGAACTTTAAATTTTAACTTTTAAGAAAGATGCATTTTTTGAAAAAGGACATAACAAGCAAAAACTGACCGAGACTGTTAAATAACTGCAAAGTGGAATTCCTATGTGGATTACACCTTGTCCAGGCAGATGGGAATAGCACATAACTTTCAGTCAGAGACACTTCAAAGGAAGAAATGCAAAGCAAAATGAAGAGATGTAATGCAAAAAAGCTGAACTGTAATCTCTTATAGAGGTAATGGAAGCTGATTAGCACCTCAACATAAACCATCCCCTGTGAGTTATATCCCAGGTGAGAATTGAAAGCAACGAGTTCTGGGCAAAAGACATGTTTGTGTTTTTTCCCCTTCCAGATACACAAAATGTTAAAAACCAACTGCAACCCTGGTCTGCACGCTAGTCTGGTGCTCTAGTGCTGCTCTGCTAGTGTGCAGTGTGAAGGTCACAGCTGAAGAACATTCACTTGGTATCCCGGCACTTAAAGGTAAAAAGTCTCTTTGTTTGCTGAAAGCAAGTTGCAAATCAACAACGCAACAGTCGAAAAGGAAACAGGGCAACTCCTTGTAACCTGCAGAACCAAGAATCTCCAAACCCTCAACTGCAAAAATCAGCCCTACCAGTATCACCCAGTTTAACAGCCGCAGGGTTTCTCCATCTACTCCTCACAGAACAGCCAAAGATTGATTTGTATATCTTTTTAACTTTTATTTTTGGACTCACTTCTCATTTCTAATCTGTGTATATGTATGTTGCTTTTCATTATTTTCTCCTTCCATTTAGTAACTAATAAACTCACTTGTTTAATTTAAGAAAGCTGAGTTAAATTGGCTCCTTTTAAAACATGAATACACTTGGGAAACATATTCCCAAAGGTAGGTATCTTAAATTAACCTTGTTGCGACCAACCAAGGGGGTTTAATGAAGGAGAGCTAGTTTGTCATTCCTCATTCATGGATAGAACAAACTGGGGGTATCTTGTCCAGAATCATAACAAATTGGGGCACCTCATCCAGGGACCGGTCATAACAGTACATACCATCCCTCTTAGAAATAAAGAAGTGCCTAAATTTGCCACAGCAAAAAAAGTTAAAATATTTTGGCACGCTGAAATTGAATGTGGCTTTACCTATATTTGAAGTAATCAGAAGCAATAATGTCCTCTTGCATCATCACAAGCAACGTCTCCTTGGGTGGAACACTCTGCCTCAAACGATACTTAAAAATCCCACAATTCTAAGTAATAAGATCAACATGTTGATCTCCAATTTAATTTATTGAGGCAATAAGACTGAGGCCGAGGGTATCAGCTACATCTACTTGTGAGTTGTAAATTGAACATAGGTTTGCAATCACCTTTGAGGTATCCATTATTATCCAATTTCTACGATACTATAACCTTTTAACAGATACTTCATGAGAAGATATTTTTAACAATAGCCCAAAATTTGATGGGAAGAGGACAACAATCTTAATGTGCGTGACGTTGTTAGTGTGTCAAAAAGCCCACTATTTGCAACTTTGTTACTAAATTCTCATTTGATTAATTCAAATTATTGGATAGTTCTAATTTGTGTGCAAAGAAACTTCAAATTAGCAGTCAACTGCACCTTAAAACTATGCATTCATTGAATGTGAATCACAGACCTTTTAAAGTACAATACTTGTTTTCCTTACCCAGAGTTGATCATCATGACCAGGAGGACTCTTCTTTATAAAAGCACCATAATAGGTTGCTATGTTCCTGTGATGAGAATATTTTTTCAACATGTTGATCTCCAATTTAATTTCTTCTTCTTCATCCTATAAGAAAAATATAAATATTTAATATTAACATGCAAGAGACATGGTTAAAGCTTCCTACAGCATTTTGAAAGTTTCTCATTTCTTCGTTAGAGCTGCTCTGGTGAAGGGTCATCCATACCCCAAACGTTGGCTCTCAAAAGTAAATTTTATTTATTAGTCACAAGTAGGCTTACATTAACATTGCAATTAAATTACTGAAAATCCCCTTGTCGCCACACTCCGAGGGAGAATTTAGCATGGCCAATGCACCCAACCAGCAATTCTTTCGGACTGTGGGAGGAAACCAGAGCACCTGGAGGAAACCCATGCAGACATGGGAAGAACGTGCAAACTCCGCACAGACAGTGACCCAAGTCGAGAATAGAACCCGGGTCCCTGGCACTGTGAGGCAGCAGTGCTAACCATGTGCCACAGTGTTGGCCCATGGCTCTATTCTCTCCCCACAGATGCTGTCAGACCTGCTGAGAATTTCCAGCATTTTCTGTTTTTGTTTCAGCATTCGCAGCATTTTGTTTTTATGATTAAAGATATTTGAGACAGTTTTTGTTGTGAATAGAGCAAGCCAGTACTAAAGTTGCACACTGGAGTTATATGCATTCAGCGCCAGCATCTGGAGTTTTCTACTGATGTTTCTGCAAGCTTCATTGATGTAGCCTTGACACTTGTATTTTTAGACAGTAGCATGCCATCATAATGCAAAATGTAATGATAATCATTTACTAACTGGTATCACACCAACATACACCATGGCATACTGTTAGATTGAAGTACAACAGACAACATTGTTTTTAAAGTAGGCTGCAATAGAATATTCCAGCATGGTTTTCCCAATTGCTTGAAGAGTCTTACGGACTCCAAACGGTAACTCCGTTTCTCTCCTCACAGATGCTGCCTAACCTGCTGAGTTTTTCCAGCATTTTATGTTTTTATTTCCCAATGGCTTAGTGAGTTAAGAGCATAAATCATTACTAAATAAAGATCCCAGATGCGGTTCTCAATTTCTGCTGGACAAATCGCAACAGGTCCACACCAGACGCCATTTCCCTGGCCCTGCATTCAACCCTAAATAACAAAGACGCCTATATCAGACTCCTATTTATCGACTACAGGTCAGCCTTAAACACCATTATTCTTACGAAACTCATCTCCAAACTCCATGGCCTGGGGTTTGGCTCCTCCCTCTGCGACTGGATCCTGAACTTCCTAACCTATACGCCACAATCAGTAAGAATAGGCAACAATACCTCCTCCACGATCATCCTCAACACCGGTGCCCCACAAGGCTGTGTTCTCAGCCCCTTACTATACTCCTTATACACCTATGACTGTGTGGCCAAATTCCCCTCCAACTCAATTTTCAGGTTTGCTGATGACACCACCGTTCTGGGTTGGATCTCAAACAAATGATGAGACCGAGTACAGGAAAGAGATAGAAAATCTGGTGAACTGGTGTGACGACAATAACCTCTTCCTCAATGTCAACAAAAACAAAGGAGATAGTCATTGACTTCAGAAAGCGTAGTGGAGAACAGTCCCCTGGCTATATCAATGGGAACAAAGTAAAAATGGTCGAGAGCTTCAAGCTTTTAGGTGTCCAGATCAACAACTACCTGTCCTGGTCCCCCCATGCCACCACCAACGCCTTCACTTTCTCAGAAGACTAAGGAAATTTGGTATGTTCACTGCGATGCTCCCAACTTCTACAGATGCACCATAGAAAACATTCTTTTTGGTTGTATCACAGTTTGGTATGGCTTCTGCTCTGTCCCAGACCACAAGAAACTACAAAGGGCCGTGAATGAAGCCCTGTCCATCACTTAAACGAGCTTCCCACTCGTTGACACTATCTACACCTCCTGCTGCCTCAGAAAAACAGCCACTATAATTAAGGACTCCATGCACCCCGGACATATTCTCTTCCACTTTCTTCCGTCATGAAAAAGATACAAAAGTCTGAGGACATGTACAACCAACTCAAGAACAGTTACTTCTCTGCTGCCATCAGACTTTTAACGGACCTGTCTCACATGAAGTTGATCTTTCTCCACATCCTAGCTGTGACTAACACCACATTCTGCACTCTCTCCTTTCCTTCTCTATGTACCATTTGCTTTGTCTGTATAGCATGCAAGAAACAATATTTTTCACTGTATACTAATTCATGTGACAATAATAAATAAAATAAAATCAAAAGCTAGTCAGCAGGAGCTGCATTGAACACAGGGGTGAGAACACACTGGCAAAACATTTTTGTGACCCAGCGAAGTTTAAAAATGTAGCAAGTTACCTTTTAAGCATTTTAAGGATCATGATTAAGGCCTCTCAACACCTGGAATGGGACTGATGTACATGTTTCACTCATTTCTATTTGCAAGTTACAACTGGAGCTTAGTGTGCCTGTGTAAAGATCCTTTCCATTTGTTTTGGGTGAGAGTACTGGGCATTGATTTTAAGGCCTATCTGAAGGTTGATTCTGTTGGGAAAACAGCTACTTAAGATACGCATCAAGTTTTAAACAACTGGTCAGTCATTTGTCAGCAGCATAATGAACAGCCAGCAGTTGAAAGTCTCCTCATTATGAACACAGGATTGAGCTTAGTTGTAATGCACCCATAGCCTGTCAACACTCAAAGTTCATACACTCAACGGAGGTTGAGCTACTAGATGGGATTGTCATTCAGCCCTTCCAAGGAATCAGCATCTCCTCAAGAGAGGAGAAAATCTGCAAAATTGGTGACAGAAAGTTGTAGATATTGGGTGGGATTCTCCCAAAAAAATTAGAAGTGTTGAATTTGCGTAAAAACTGGAGTAAATCCCACTGGTTTTTTCAGCGGGACTTTCAAAATGAATCTCCCACACACTGCACTAGCGTGAATATTGTTAAATATCATGGGGAGGGGTCTATTCCCGCTGGAGAGGCTGGCAGCATAGCACTGAGCTGGCCACATGCGCTGATCTGTCAGAGTGAAGATTGGCACATACGCTGTAGCCCCACACCGCCGGCCTCCTTCCTCCTCCTCCCCCCCCCCCCCCCCCCCCGCGCGACAGCTGCCCCACTCCACTCAATAGCTGGCCTCCTGTTCATGCCCCACTCCACCCAATAGCTGGCCCCCTGTTCACATCCGGGCCAGCCCTCACATCTCCCCTCCCCACCTGATGTCCAGCCCCGATCGCTGGCCTCCCTCCCTCTGTCACCACCAAGGGCATGGAACATTAATAAAATGTTCAGTTTCCAGACCCCTGGATTTGAAGCACTCTACCTGTGCTACGAGAAAAGCAAATTCACCCCATCTGTGTAAGTTTATTTTCTTATTTCCTTCTTAAATCTTTTAACAATTATCCGAAGTTGCAACTTCATGTAATGATCTCACCACCAAGCGGAAACACTCAATAATAGTTTAAACCTATTTGTGATAGTGAAGATTTGTCATCTCCACTCTTTCCAAAACTGAAACTTATCATCCTCCATTAACATCACGGTGATGCAATTTTGCAACTCTTCTATTATTTTACATTTTTCCTACAATGGAGTGCCTAAAACTGCAGACTCTACGCTACTACTTGATTATGGTTTTGTACAATGTTATCTCCATTTGTATTCAATTATTTTTCATTAAAAATTAAATCCTTAATTTTAATTTTTAATGACCTGATCTGCTTGCTCTAGTTCCACCTTTAATGACCGATGTATCAAGGATCTGCTGCTAATCCAGTTCAGCTAAAGTCTTAAGTACGTATTGCCATTAAAGCAATAAATGATGGACTGCTCCGATTCCTGAGGGGTTCACTGGTCATTAAACCATGGGCTGGTGTCAGATTCAGTTCCAATAATGAAGGGGAGAATTTCCAGCAGAAAGTGTGTGTCTGCCAGCACAAACAAAAACACAGGAAAGATGCATAACATAAGCTACGTTTCCTGAAGTTCTTGTGGGGATAAAAACTGAATATCGTGCATCCTTAAATACTGAATCAGGGATTAATAAGGGATGAAAAACTATCCAAAACAGCATAATACTCAAGTCGTTTGGCTAATGGCTAGCACTATTTGTTTGATATAGGCAGCCTGCACATCCACATTTGACGGTATCTGCATTCCATCACTATACTTGCTTCCAACATACATGACTTAATTGTGTTACAACCAGAATGGGAGGAGTGTGCGGATTACTTAGCCCCACTATTCCACAGGCCTTACCATTAGTTCAAACATTTAATTTACTCACCAAAACGGTCAACTGTTTACCTTCACTACTGGCACCCAGAATAAAAGACATTTTTAACCAGGTTTCTTTCAATGAATTCAGAACAATTGATTTATAATAAAGAAAACTTTTTAATAAATTGCAAGAACTGAAGTAATCTGGAAGTCTAATTATCCATCTCATCTTAAAGCCTCTCCAGCCCACACAAACAGACAAAGGACACACATGTAATCTCTACAGAGGCGGGTAGTTAGAATAAACTTTATAAAAAAATAAAGTTTGCAGGGTTCAACAATAATCTGGAGCTCCCTCGCTAGTCCCAGTAGATGTCTATAAGTTCTCACCAACAGAGCTTCGGCATGGAGGAATATATAAAGCTGGATCATTTCTTTTTCTCTTGGTTTTGCAGGTTTCCAAATGTAGACAGGTTACAATCAGATCAAGATTCTCTGGCTACAGGTTGTTAACCACACGCACAATTTCAAGCAAGATGGAGAATCAGTTAGGGTAGCTTTCCTTTTCAACTTAGGGAACTTCTCCAAGAGAAGACAAGAACAATCCTTAGGAAAACAGTCAGGAAAAGCTATTATTGGCATCCTAAGGTGGACAGACATATTGAAAAGTCGGTGATAAGTTGTTAAGTGTGTCTCAGAACCCAAGGTTCCTTTAATTCAATTGTCAAACACAGAAAAAATAAGATCAAGTATATGTCGATTTCGTTGAAGTGGGAAGTACCTTCTTCTAGTTGATAGATAAAGCAAGTGGATAAATGTTGAGTCTCAAGTTGCAAAACTAGAGGCTTTGAGATATTGGTTTGTAATGTATGGGTTGCCAGGGGCATTGGTATTAGATAATGGTCCACAGTTTATGTCAGAAGAGTTTGAAATATTTCTGAGTAAGAATGGAGTCAAACACACTTTAATATCACCATGTCAGCCAACACCAAATGGTGTTGCAGGAAGTGAAGAGATTTTTGAAGATGTATTTCCTAGGTGACAAGCTAGGCAGTAATTTACAGGTTACTATTTGATAAAGGCAACTTTCTGTTCTCCTACAGAATAACCTTAGAGTCTACAACAGGTTGCTCACTTTATGAGTTAGAGTTTAGACACACTCCTAGAACAAGGTTTAGGTTGCTTAAGTTTGACATCAATAGCTAAGGAATTGGAAAGCAAGGCAAAGAGAGTGGGAGTGTGTGAAAGAGAAGTGAGTGTGTAAATGTGCAAGAGAAATAGAGTGAGAGGTTTGACTGCAGGAGAGGGGAACACGCGTGTGCGCGCACGAGAGAGATATCAGAATCCAGCTCTCCAGTAGTGCTTCTAAAAGGAAACAAATTTGTGAACATAGAAGCAGCATCGTTCCTCCTATTAAAATGACAAAAAAGGTCAAGACTTAAGTGTTAATAAATGTATACAAAGAAGAAAAAATACTTTTATAATTTTGAATGTGTGTGTGTGTACCAATCGCACAAAAACAATCAGCTTTTTGTGATTTAACTCCTCAACATAAGAATGTTTCTCAGGGGTTCCCATCAGTACTTTGAGGTCAAAAGGGTTCTATGGCTGGATATATTTGGGAAACCCTGTCCTAAGTTTTCCCAGTATTTGACTGGGGAAAAGAATTCTGCGCATTTATTAATTAAATTAATAATTTAATTCTAAATTAATAGGCAAACAGTCTTATAATTTAGCGACAGTAAAGAGAAAATTGATGGCTGTGAGGGGAAGCTAGGTATTGGCCAGTGTACATCTGAAAACTTGTGCAATGTCAAGGAATGGGCAACATGTAGATAAGAAATAGGAAGGGGAAAATGATAGAATGGGTTGGGGTAATGGTGCAGAAGCGGGAAGGAAGCCATCACAAGTGATTCTCTGGCTATGATTGGATAGATAAGAATCATTCAATTATTCAAAAACTCAAGAGCACTGTTGAAGAGTGTCATTCTCATTACTGCTTTTGTGCACAAACGTTTTAGCTACTTTTGTAATTAATTCCAAGTCATTCAATTGAGTCATTCTGTTCGTTTCTGTGGAAACATTGCAACCATGCAAAATACAACTATTTTAAACTGTAGTTGCCCACAGTTGGGTTCGTTCGTGTAAGACCGTCCTGTTTGTACAGGTCCCACCTTCCCCAGAATGTGTTCCAATTATCCACGTATCTGAAACCCTCCCTCCTACACCATCCCTGCAACCACATGTTTAACTGCACTCTCTCCCTGTTCCTCAACTCGCTATCACGTGGCACCGGCAACGTACCAGAGATGACCACATGTTTTGTCTTGGCTCTCAGCTTCCAGCCCAGCTCCAGAAATTCCTGCTTTAAATCCCCGTCCCTTCTCTTACCTATGTCATTGGTACCAATGTGTACCACGACTTGTGACTGTTTTCCCTCCCCCTTCAGAATCCGGAAAACACGGTCCGAGACGTCACGGACCCTGGCATCCGGTAGGCAACATACCATCCGTGAGTCTCTTTTGCTGCCACAGAACCTCCTATCTATCCCGCTAACTAACGAGTCCCCAATAACTATTGCCCTCCCGCTCTGCCCCTTACCCTCCCGAGCCACAGAGACGGACACAGTGCTGGAGATCCTCTCACTGCGGCTCACCACTGGTATGTCATCCCCCTCAACCGTATCCAAAGCGGAATATTTGTTGCTAAGGGGAACGACCACCGGGGATCCCTGCACGGACTGCTTCCTCCCAGCCCCTCTCACCGTCACCCATCTGTTTCCATTCCTCGGAGTAACTGTATTCCTAAAGCTTCTGTCTATGGCCACCTCTGCATCCCTAATGATCCTAAGTTCATCCAACTCCAGCTCCAGTTCCCTAACACCGTTTTGGAGGAGCTGCAGATGGGTGCACTTCCCACAGGTGTAATCAGCAGGGACACTGTCGTCGTCCCTCACCTCAAACATAGTGCAAGAGGAACATAGCACTGCCTGCACACCCATCCCCTCTAGATACCTTGCCAGTACCAGGTAGAAACAGCAAAAATGAATTTAAACTCACCCCTGCTCGCCCTTTCTGCCTAAGCCCTGTGAGCCAAAGCCTTATAGCTCACACTCTGCTTCCCACTCACTCCACTGCCCGCTCCCGATGCTGCCCGCTGTATACTGCAGCCTACCTTTTATACTTCGCGCGCTTAAAAAGCCCTTCCCAGACTCCTTAGCAGCCCACTAAGGAGATGTGGAAGTGTTGGAAAGGGTGCAGAGGAGATTTACCAGGATGTTGCCTGGTATGGTGGGAAAATCGTATGAGTCAAGGCTGAGGGACTTGAGGTTGTTTTCGTTAGAGAGAAGAAGGTTAAGAGGTGACTTAATAGAGGCATTCAAGATGATCAGAGGATTAGATAGGGTGGATAGTGAGAGCCTTTTTCCTCAGATGGTGATGGCTAACACGAGGGGACATAGCTTTAAATTGAGGGGTGATAGATATAGGACAGATGTTAGAGGTCGGTTCTTTACTCAGAGAGAAGTAAGGGCGTGGAATGCCCTGCCTGCAGCAGTAGTGGACTCGTCAACGTTAAGAGCATTCAAATGGTTATTGGATAAACATATGGATGATATTGGAATAGTGTAGATTAGAGGCGCTTTAGATTGGTTTCACTGGTCGGTGCAACATCGAGGGCCGAAGGGCCTGTACTGCGCTGTTATGTTCTATGTTACAGTGAACACATTATGAGATTAATGGGCATAATTCCAAACCTTACAAATGCTAATTTCCTAACCAGCCACGTTAATAAAACAATTTAGCATTTCATTAGCACCATTTCAGCTTTTTAAAGGGTTCAAAATGCTCCTGTTCAATTATAGAAAGAACAATACTGAGCAAAGTTGTTTTTGCATTGCAACATATTATAACACACAACCTTTTTGTGTATACCTCAAATGAAAATTTTTTTCATGAATCCCCAGTTGACCATAGAGGTAGACTCTCTAGTGGCCAACAACACTTCCTGAATAATCCTAAACCAGACACACCAGAAAGATTCCAAGATCAAATGTTGAGAGTACTTCCTTTGAGTTAAGGCAGCAACTCTGACATTACAATAGATCTCTTCATCAGATCTTAATTTTTCATTGTCCTGAGTTTCCAACGTTTCCTGCTCCATTTTATGCTTTCTGTACTTCTTTCCTATGTAGTTTGTCAACACGTTTTGGGATGCTCCAACTATATTACATCAGAAGTTGAATTGAGGTTGTCAGGGTGAGCCACCTAGAGGTGTAACTTCCTCAGAATGTTGCAGTCACACATTTTTAATGCACACAAAGACACCCTAATTTCCTTGCACAAAGTAGCTCATATAATGGGCTACTCTAGTCAAATAGATTCTCAATTGATTGGCATGTTATCATGCTTGATGGTGCTTGTTTTATTATGCTGGCTACTGGTTTGGTGTTACAAGATATAGACCCATTGGACCATGACATAGTGGGGCCCCAGTACATATGCGCTGCAGACCTCCAACAACATTGCTTTGAGATATATCATGCATTAGTTAATCATATGTAGCATTGTTTTTCCCCTTCATGTACTTGTATCCCTGCCGATTTCCCCCAATATTTCCTGTGTCATCATCTTTGTTTTACACCCCCTCTCATGCTCAGAATACTACCGAACACTTTTGTAGTTAACGCCATTCAATTCTCATACTGTAACATGGAAGACAGTAGTGGAGACGAGTTACAGCAGGTGACCAAGGTAGCAAGGAAAAGTCATCTAGCAAGTCTGGAACGAAGTAAAATTTGGCTGCAGTATGGAAGAGAGCACAGGACCGATGAGTAATCGTGGAAGATCAGATGCGAGAGTAGGTGCTAGTTTCTGATCAAATTTACAGAAAGTCTGTGCAAGAGCTGAAGTGGGAAATGAGGCCCAAGAACACAGGATGGGAGATGGAGGAACAGTTACAAACTGGGAAGACTCAGGAGGCTGTAAGTGTCAGAAAGTAGTTGTCCTCTGCGGTCATGATGTGGAGATGCCGGCGTTGGACTTGGGTAAACACAGTAAGAAGTTTAACACCAGGTTAAAGTCCAACATGTTTATTTGGTAGCAAAATCCACACAAGCCTTCGGAGCCTTAAGCCCCTTCTTCAGGTGAGTGGGAATTCTGTTCACAAACAGGGCATATAAAGACACAAACTCAATTTACATGAATAATGGTTGGAATGCGAATACTTACAGCTTACAGTTAAACCTCTGCGGTGCCAGGTGTGGAAGGCTGGGATATGAACGTATTGAACGGTACTTAGAATCATAGAATCCCTACAATGCAGAAGGAGGCCATTCAGCCCATCAAGTCTGCATCGACTCTCTGGCAGAGTACCCTACTTAAGCCCTCTCCCTCAGTGCTAACCACTGTGCCACCCTTATTGGACAAATGGGTGCTAAGTGGGCATTTTGATTCTTACCTCCCTAACATCCCCTTCTTTGGTTCAGCACTGGATTATGACCCCACAAAGTGGAACTGATCCACTTCAGATCAGCCATGATCTTATTGAATGGTGGGGCAGGCTCGAGGGACTAGATGGCCTACTCCTGCTCCTATTTCTTATGTTCTTATGTTCTTAAAGCATTGCCAGGTGTTTTTCCTACATTTAAGTGCCACACAAATACAACTTTTTGTTGACCTTTGAGCCAATAAAATCGAAATGGTAAACTCAAAAATTCTGCGCTGCACCTCCGTTAGTTATGCTTCTTTCACTCTCAGTTGCATGTTTTGTTGCTCTGAAATCAGCACTGCTGCTATTTAAAATGCTGTGGCACTGAATTTCCCTTCTCGACAAAGCCAAGCTCCAGAGTTCGCAAGTTACAAGGGAAATTGGCCTCAACATCAAAATTAAACTGCTCCTGTAACAATGACAGAACGGAGTGGATCTACTGGAAATCCCAACACTTTGTCAGCGGAAGCTCTACCACACAGGAAATTCCAGCCCAGTAGCTCATCATGTATCACATTTAAACGCTCACACTGCGTGAAAGCTCAGCAAAATCAAAAGAATTAGCAGTATAAAGGACAGCGGGGGTTAATAGAAAAAATGATCAGAGCGAAACTCAAACTTTGGGTTTTCATTAAATTTCTGAAAAAATGAACAGTTGTTCGATGCACGTCTCTAAACCAATAAATAAGATTTTAAAAATTACACTGAAGCGAGGGATCCAGAAGTAGGATTAAAGTTTATGATCAGAGGTTTTTAGAAGATAGCAATCTATATTATTGTATTTTGTTTTATGAAAGTTGACCAACTTGAACCCTAGCAGCAACATAACAATTAAGCACCACTATGCTTTAAAACAAACAAGATAAAAGGCATCGAGAGGAAACAGACTCCAATCATGGTATAATTCAGGAGACTGAATTGCCCAGAGGATTGTCACCTGGTGGTGGGGGGGGGGGGGGGCAATTAATCAAATGACTTGGCCAGGTTGATGTAATATTCTTAATTTTTTACCATTATAAAGCTTTCTTGCTAATGTAATATCATTAGTACAAAAATGTGCCTTACATCAGGTAAAATTTTCTGTTAATAATGCTGTTTCCATTGACTAACAAGAACAAGTTATAGCAAGTGTTACATGTGCACAGATGTTACTCATTAGTTGGAGACCAATGGTGGCTGTATTTGAGAGATATGACGTGGTTTGATCAGAGATTAATCTTGGTTGCTAAGTGAATTCTTAATCAATACAAATAGGAGAATTTCTCATTTTCTGAATGAACAGTATTTATCCATTGTGAACAGTTGTATATCAAGTGGTTCACAACAGACACAAATATAGTTTCATGCTGATTGAATAATGTGTGCATCCAATCAATTCCACACGTACACAATATTGTACTGCTGATTACGGGTTTTGTACTTACGAAGTGCAGTATCGCAATTGTCTGAGCCTGACTCCAAAATAAATACGTAAAACTACATAATTGAAAATGTATTACAATTCAAGAATTTCTGTTGTTTCACCATCCGAAGGATGATTTTAACTCTGCAGCACGCTTTCCAAGTTATACTGGGCGGCAATTTCCGATGGAAAGGACAATCGAGTCGGATCACCACTCCAATTGAAATCACTTAACTGGAAATCCAAGCGATCCTATTTCTCCTGACCTTCCGATTCAGATTGAACAAGATCTGTGCAGTGCAGTGCCGTCAAAGGCTGGTAGATAAACCACTAATTGCCATAAACCAGGTAAATGTAAAGGTCCAGCCAGATTTCAAGGCCTTTGACAAGGCATGGAGAAGGTAAATGGATAGGATTTTTGGGCAGGGGGTGGAATGTTGGTAGTTGGCTGGGAGGGGAGGTCGGAGGGAGTTATAGATTGGGGTGGCGAAGAATGGTGGGTAGCAGATATACTGTCCTGGAGCTTGGAAGTTGCAGCCCATTATGTTGATGTCACTACTGGTACATAAGAACACATGAATATAAAGGATAGAAAATCTCCTCACTGCAGCTCACCTGGCTTGTATGAAGAAACAACAACTAAACTCGGTTTACATCAAGAACTTATCTTGAATTCTAAAAAGCTCATACACAAAGACATTTTTTAGAATAATTTATTTATTGCAAACTTTGTATTAATACTTTGGTTTTCACTGTGCTATTGTCATTCTTCTCCCTATTTAATTATAATTATTAGTTTCTGTAGTTTATTGGTGTTTAATAGCCACCATTCCCAAGTGAATTTGATATTTCAGCATGAGACTACAACTAAATCTAATTCACAGATTACTGCAAGCAAGAATAATTGTGAATCCCTCAAGTCACAGAACATGGCAAGAGCAGATTACACAATATGAGTTACTTTGCAAGACATCGATCCCGTTATACAGCTGGCTTATAGTTTTGTAATCCTAGCTCTGAAAAATGTTCCCTTGCGTACCCTGAAGTTTAGCAGCTGGATTGTAGGTGCAAGTCCATTTATAGGAACAGCAATTAAATTATTTAGTAAAACAAAAGGGTTGCTTAAAAACTTGAAAATTTAACAAGCGACATCAAGAAAAGTACGAAAAAAAATCTGAGATGCTTGGCAAAAGTTAGCACTCGTGATACATTACACCACTAAGATGAAACTGTCATCAGTGGCACTTAAAATACTTTAACTGATTGCCCCCAGCCAAACCAGATGTGCTGATAGCAATAAAGCAAAGTATAAAAGCAAATTAATAGTTTTTTATGTACAAAATTGCTCAGAGCACCTCTCAACCATGTGGAGAAAATTTAAATTTACCCAAAAACCAGGCAGACTACTAAATCATTCATATTTGAAGCCCTTATGTAATGTGTCCCCAAAGGAGTTAAGCAGAAATTAACATTTGATTGTTTTCCATTACTGAATGAGTTAATAAATACACACAAAAATAATTCATTTTGAATTCATCTTACTCCCCTACAGAAATGTCTCTGTTTCAAAGTAAAGAACATCCCCAAGTCAATTTATTTATTTTATGGCATCTGGGTCTCAAAGGCCAGCACATAGTCCTGTCACAGCACTTCAAACTATAATATGGTTATGTGCAAAGTGGAGCACAAAACAAAGCATTTTCTTCTAACAATAATCACTTGGCAGTACAGAACTTGAATATTGCTGAAAGAGAACCATGTTGCCAAAGCTTTTGGTCTTGCACAGTTCAGGACGAACAAGAGAATGCTAAACTTCAAATGACCACAACAATTTAAAATGGGTGCTGACTGGTTGGCAAGTCAATTTTGATTGAGAGAGGCATTGCCACTGAGAAAGCAACAGAGAATTATAGACTCCCCAAGCTCTTGGGTAATTCAGAAAAAGAGCAAAGCTTGAACATATTCCTTTTGTCTGCAGAGAACAGGTCCCTATGTATGAATGTATTTCACTTCCAGCAAGCATAAAATGAGCCACGTTCCAAGTTTGACTGATTATCTTAAAATTCATTGTGCTACTATTAGCACACACAGAATCGTTCAGCAAGTGCTGCCCAATCACAGAATTACATCTAACAGTAGATGTTTTGTTTTGGATTTTTCAAGCAGAGGCTGGTGGAGTTATTATCTGTGCTCTTCCTATTATAAACAGTTGAAAGAACATGGCGTTTGATTCGATCTGCCAATCACTAAGCCTACATACCTAGCATTGCACTAACACTGCAATTTACACATGTTGTTGCTTGATTGTGTGATAGGTACAACATCTCTGACTGAGCAGCAATACCCCGTTAGCAGAAAATACCATTTGCTTAAGTCACTACATGGTAGAAGCGTGAAAAAGCTTGCTTTACCTGTTGTTCAAATTTTTGAGATATTTTGCCGTACCAGATTAATTTGAAGTAGCCCGAGCACTTTTTAGATGCAAAAATGGCAGCCTTTGGCCCATTTGAGATACACAGCAAACAATGCTCAAGAAAGCCATTGTTCCACAGGCCAGATTAGATGATCCCATTTCTACGTCAGCTATGCAAGGTAAGCAAAGGGCTAGAGCCCCATTTATAAGATTTCTGATCAGGCCAATCCTATAGCGCATGGATTGAGTCCCAATGTGTGCATTGACCGGTCAAGATAAACAATCCTGAAGAACCCATTAGCAGACTTTTCAACTCACATGTCAAGGAAAGGGGGCTTGTTAGGTTGCTCCATCTCAACAGTAAATTTGAGCAGAGTGGACTGTATCAAAGTGTGCATGAAAATCCTTACAACTAGCTGTAGATTCAAAGATCGATAAGATAACATCCAAGTATCGAAATTATGCATGGGGTAGGAGTTTAGGGCTCATTCCATCAAAAACACATTTCTCATGGAAATCCAAAAAAATGTTAGCAGACACTGGACCTAGAGGAGATGCTGGGGCTATACCAACTATCTGCACATACATAGAATCAAAATGGTAAAATAGGGCCCTAAGTGCTGGTCAGACTTGAAACTGGGAGTGTTTCAGATCCGACATTCAGACCCGTTCTCCGGCGCCCCCGTACGCACTCTGCAAAAATATCAGCGATTCCAAATCGCACTGCACAAGCTGTGGACTGGGCTTAATGCGCCCGAAATCCTGCAGCTCCGATTGGTGCCTCCAACTGCGTATGTGCAGAAAGAAAAAGATGTTCCTCTGCTGTATTGTTCTTTGTTCATAGAGTGCGGTTCCCTTGCCACATCGCACCTGGGCTGGATAATGCCTTCCCCCTGGCCCCCACAGACATTGCCCCACCCCCACAAAATTACTGACCACCCTTCCCCCCGCCCCCGTCACCCAGACTGATGGCGAGCCCCTCCCCCTTCCCCCAATCTCAGGCAGAGTGACAGCGGACACCCCCCCCCTCACTGATCACAGTGAGAGTGGCAGTAGACCCCTCCCTTCCCCCTCACTGATCACAGTGAGAGTGGCAGTAGACCCTCCCTTCCCCCTCACTGATCACAGTGAGAGTGGCAGTAGACCCTCCCTTCCCCCTCACTGATCTCAGGCCAAGTGGCAGCAGATCATCCCCCCGCCGGATCTGAAGCAGAGAGCTGTCGGACCCACCTCCCCCGCTGCCCCCCCCCCCTCCCTCCCAAGCAGAGGGCCGTTGGACGCTCGGCACTTACTTCCTCACTAACTGAAGCACCCAAATTGGACTTTTGTGGAGCATGCCTGTTTCACACAGATTCTGGATGGGATAATGTGGTGGTAAAGGGGGAAGTGCCGGTAAGGTTGGGTATGCAGCCCATTAAGTCAATTTAAATGCATGCAAATGCATTTAAATGGCTGTCGCGCCCGTTTCGGGCATGGTCCCGATCGTGACAATTTTCGGGCCTTGGCAAAGGGAGAACCAGTGCAGAGGTGGGCACGGATCATGCTACTCACCTCACGCCCGACTTTATCAAGTTTTCGCACCCAAAAATGGACACAACTTGATGGTAAAATCGGGCCCATAGTGTCATTTTCTTCAACGGAAAAAGCTTTTTGATCCCACCTTAGGGTTAATGTAAATAATTCCATGTATATAAGCATGTCTCTTGGTACCTCCTAGGTAAACATACATACTGATGCAACAACCGTTAGTTAAGTCAACACAGATCAGCATATTGACTTTGAAGATCATATTGTTAGAGAAACACATTTAGTGATGAAAGTTTAACAGCTTTGTACAGCTGTCAAAGACTCCACTTCAAGCTGCTCTCTCCTCAAACCACTCAAGAAATTCCAATATTTGTTACAATTTAAGTTGAACAGCTATTTCACCGCACAAATTTCACTTTATACATATTAACCGTGGTAAAACCCAATAAATTAACCATCCTCAATATTTAAACTCAGAAGGCTGCTATTACACAGTGTTCAGTTATTCGTGTGATCCCTGGTATTTTAACATACAAAACTGCTCACATTCTGCATCCCAAAGCATTTAACAGAGATAAATTGCACAATTATAAACAGTTCAATTAAACAATCAGAGAAATGTTACACTGCCCATTTTCTCAAAATATTAGGGTATAATTACATGAACGTCAATGGGGTTTAGGTACTCGAGATGCTTCATGAGGAAGCCATCACTGACTACTGGAAAATTACTTGACAGATTCTCATGCGTGAGCCCATTATCAGCACACACACTACCATCACCTCCACCTCCACCACCAACTTTGCCATGAACAACACTGTGCAGCAATCATAGTTGATTATTCCCTGAACTGAGGGGCACTAAAGCCAACCGCAACATCCCAAATGTTAGGAGATTGTTGAATTCAATAATCAGGAATTTAGTGTGAAACGTGCTTGTTTTTCTTTATGTATCTCGGGTGGTGCCTTTCAACCATTGCTCCTTCAGGAACCAAATGGGATATGCTCTTACAAAAGCAAAATACCGGAAATCCAAAATATAAGCAGAAAATTCTGAAACGTTAACTCTGTTTCTCTCTTCACTGATGCTGCCAGACCTGCTGAGCATTTCCAACATTTTCTGTTTTTTATTTAACTTGAGCTTTTGTTGTGTAAGTTTATATGATGCTGGTTTGTGTGTTTTTTTTCTACTTAGGACATAATGGAATATGGCACATAAACAGGCCATTCAATCCAACCAGTCAATGCAGATGTTTGTACACCATCATTTTCTCTCATCCAAAATAATTGCCATAACTCTCTACCTCCTTCTCCCTCAATAAGCTTGTCTAATTTCCCCTTAAATGCATCGATTTAACTTCCTCACTTGAATATCTCCTTGCTTTGAAAAAGACCAGAAGAGTACGTCTTCACACTTGCATTGAGCGAAGAAGAAATACAGCACCTCATCCACAGCCTACAGCCTTCTGGACTCAATGCCGAGTTCAACAATTTTAGATCCTAAACTCTGCCTCCATTTTCTCGTGTTCCTTTCTTTATTCATTCGCTTTTCATACAGATGGCTCCCATGCAGCCATACACACCCTATTTGTACTCATCTTTTGTTTCTTTACTTTACCCATCATCACAAAACCTTTTGCCATTTAATCTCTCCAGACCTCCATCCTATCTCTTCCCCGTTCCCAACTTTTACTTGCTCAAAAGCCATTAGATGTCTATCTCTTCACCATCATCGGCCCAAAATATTAGCCGTGTTTCTCACTACAGATGCTGCCTGACCTGTGCATTTCCAGTATTTGTGTTTTATTTCATTATTCTGGAAAGCCAATTCCTCTATGTTTCCAACATTGGCGACCTCTAGGCTCTATACTGCTGGATCCATGCAAGATGGATGTTAAGTTGTGCAAATAGGAGACATTCTGATCTTTCCAATTACAACATAAAACCCTTTTCTAACTACTCATTTATGAAATCAACTGGCCAGAACAGATTTCAACAGAAAGATGACTGAACCCAAGAGCACCAATTCCCTATGATGATAGAGATGTTTACATTCTCAGTAGTTAGCACTGCTGCCTCGCAGCTCCAGGGACCTAGGTTCAATTCCCAGCTTGGGTGACTGTGTGTGGGGAGTTCGCACATTCTCCCTGTGTCTGTGTGGGTTTCCTCCGGGTGCCTCCCACAGTCCAAAGATGTGCGGGTTAGGTGCATTGGCTATGCTATATTGCCCCTTAGTATCCCAGGATGCGTAAATTAGAGGGATTAGCGGGGTAAATATGTGGGGTTACGGGGATAGGGCCTAGGTGAAGACTCGATGGGTCTCCTTCTGCACTGTAGGGTTTCTATGGTTCTAGAGTGAGGGGCAGGAGAGCAGTACGGTCAGATACTTCCTACAGAGGCATGGCTATCACCTCTGATGTGAATTATTTTGCTCCTACTTAATAAATAAGCATATTAATGATGGGTAAAGAAATATAACATTGTGATTAAGAGGAGGATGCTAGGGCTAACAATAATTAATGGAAAAGGCTCGGTGGGACAAATAGCCTTACTCCTGTTTTATGTACTTCAAATGTTGTTGTTGGTAGCATTGCAGAACTCTTTTCTGACTGGTCTTCCAACGAGACAAAGAGGAACCGTAAGCAGACTTGTGAAGTATAAAGAGTGAGAACAGGGCTTGGTGCTTGCAGATAACCATTTAAATCTAGTTCTCTGGCATTCAGCCATAATGTAAAAATGCCTTCATAAACACAGAAGCCCTGTTATTCTTTCATATTATTTATATTACAATTTAAGACTGTGGTTTGTAGTATTTTTCAGCAATTTCACCTTGAAATGAATATTTGCAGCTAAATTGACAAGGCAAGGCTAATGAATGTTTCAATATGATTAGTGATTTGAGGTGCGCACAAGGGTGGGGAAGATTCCTTTTTGATCTGAGAATGCCCCAAGACTAGGGCAAGACACAAAATGTGCAACATGGCTATACAGTTCTAGCCCATCTTCTGTTATTGCTTTGACTATTTTTCTGTGCAGTGTTGATGGTTGGTTCTGTACATGAAATGGTTAAACTTCTGAATACATCCATAGTATATACGTAAACGTTATTTTACTTATTTGCATTCAAAAAGGTGCAACTGTCAGTAAGATGGGAGTATATTTTAAATATGAATTTATTTTGAGTCTACAAGCTAAGTTTCATTGGGTCAAATGGCCAATGGGAATTTTTACAATATGTGGCAATGCCGTTTACACAATACTGGAATACTTGAATTGCTGAAGGCACAATCTTATTAGCAACAGAATATAGTAAAAGACTCTTTTAATGATGGAAGAGGAAGTATATTCGACATAATTGTACCATAACTTTTAATTATTATAAGGTAAGATAACTGTTTGTGGGGAGATGACGCAGTGACTATTTTGTGCTTTCAGACTGTTCATTCGATGTATCCTGGGAATAGTTATTTAAACAGAATTCCCATGTAACAATGGTTCTTTGCATGGGGAGGCTGTGCTGTGAGCAGCACTGCCTGTTTGTCGTGTCACATTAGCAAATGTACACAATACATTTTATTTAGGTATTGAATTGAATTGAATAATTCAATTAAGAAATCAAATTAGAATGCACACAAAAAAGCTGCAATCACTGGAAAACATAGGAATTGGATTGACTTAAAAATGAAGTGAAATAGATATAGCATAGTAATTAGGTACAAATATAAATTATGCAGTATTAAATTATATATGAATTTAATATAGTTTATCATTTGTGCATAGTATTTAATAACATTTAGATGCAATACAACGTTAACATTTTTTAGTATTTTTACATTATAGAAAACTGTTGGCTACGGAAGGCAATACATACAAAACTACATCAATCTATAAATAGTTTTAGAAAGTTCGCCATCATTACTTCATTTTTTTAAAAAAGTAATGCGAAATCACAGTGATGGTGTAATTGTTTTTTTCTTTTATTTTAGTGTGTGGTTCCCATTTAGAAAAATATGATAACATATAGAAGAGATCTGATGACTTAGAGGAGCAAATGTTTCATAATACCACTAGTCAACTAAATTAGGATAGCGTATGTAGAGGAATGGGAAGCTGAAAAAGGCAATGAGCAGAACTCATGACCAGCAGGCAAGAGTCCACAAGTTGAAAAAGCAATAAGCTGGGAAGGGAAGTTCTAAATCCCAACAAGTATTAATGAGAATGTAGGACACAATTATCTCTGAAGAAGAGCAAAGGGCTAGCCAAGGAAGAGAAGTGATAGAATGCATGATGTAGTGAAAAGATGACAGGTGGCAAAATGTTGTTCCATAGAAATTGAGAACAACAAAAGCAAGACAAAGGAGCCAATCGGAGAGGCAATCACTGGCAAGGTGAAGGAGAAGTGATTAAAGAAGCATGGGAAGGGAAGATTTGTCAAGTCATGGGAGAAAATGGTCGATGAGTAACCGGCGCTGGAGCACAAACACTGGTGGGATGACTGATTAGAATTCATAGAATCCCTACAGTGCAGGAGGTGGCCATTCGGCCCGAGTCTGCACTGATCACAATCCCACCCAAGCCCTATTCCCATAACCCCACATATTTACCCTGCTCATCCCCTGACACTAGGGTCAATTTAGCATAGCCAATCAGCCTAACCCACACATTTTTGGACTGAGGGGAGAAACAGGAGCACCTGGAGGAAACCCACACAGACACGGGGAGAACATGCAAACTCCACACAATGATCCAAGGGCAGAATTGAACTCGAGTCCCTGGCGCAGTGAGGCAGCAGCGCTAACCACTGTGCCACCATTAGTGTCACCTATGTATAAACACAACTTCTGCTCGTTGCCTTTTCAGCTATCCACTACTCTACATATGCTATCCAAATTTTAGACTCTTGGCATTTTCACAAAACATTACTTAATCTTAAAAACAAGCCAACAGATGATTAAAAAAGAGATTCAAGTTTAGTACATTATATGGATTAGTTGAACTTCTGTGGCATTAGCACACAGAACAAATATATCTTTCCCCAACTGTGCACTATTTCCACCAATTCTTTGCTGGATGCCTCTTCATATTCCACTGGTTTCTCCATCACTGTGTGGCTCTGATCTTAGCTAGAGAGTGGGATGAGAAGCCTAAACGATCACGTGTAACTTCCATATACAGATAGGGGCTTCAATTGTCCGATTGGAGTAGAGGCAAGCTTTAGTTCCCAAAGGAATAAGGGACCTGTGGATGTCTATGAAATCATTGAATAGAATAAGTTAAGTAGATAAGTTAAATGCTAAGTATTGCTGTATAGTTTTAGTATGTTAAATTTTTTTAAACAATAAATAGTAGTTATAGTGTGGTGCGTGGCCCCTCAGTGGTGAAAAAAATCAGATGTGATAGCTATTGGCTATTCATTTGTTGCTTTTTTAGAGATTTCTATTTAATTAAGTAATTTTGAGTTACTTCCGTTCCCAATTGGTTTGAAACTCCCTTGTACTAAAAACCAGAAGACATGTCACACACTTTCAAGCATTCTGCAGACATGCACCAGATGCAGAATTTATTTGCATAGGTACATTTAAAAATACTTTAATCTCGTTTACATTTCCAAGTGCCATTTCCAGCCTCCAATCAAGCAATGAAAGAGCTGTGTCAACCAAAACTCTTCAACAAGATAGCTGGAGTGGAAACTTGCAGATAAATAAATAGGAAAGTAGTTCAAAGGGGAAAATGCAATCGTATTTACCCTGTAAATTCAGTGCAAATGTTGTTTACACTTAATGTGCAGTGCATGCTGGGAGGTCATAAGCAAAATTGATCTCCTTCACCCATCTGCCCTCCAGATGCGCACTTTATTCAGTGAAGCATCTCTAAAAGGATACTGAAGCTTTCTCTATCCTCCTAAACTCAAAATAGAACGAGGGCTGAAATGACAACTTTTAGGCCATTCAGACATTATACATTAATTTCATGAACAATCTAGCTTAACAGCTAGATAAATAAAGCTGCCATGAAATCAAACACTAAGGAGCTTTGTGAAGCATCAATTTCTGGATGACAAATATCCCTCGTTATTCAGAAACTCTGGAAAGGGAAATTGTGCCAAATTATTCATTTACAGTCAGAAAGGAAGTCCAGGTTTACCTATTTTCGTTTTTCTTTTCTCTGTTGCTATTGTAAACTGTCTGCAACAGAACGGTTATACAGGTCAAGATTTACCTCTGCAGCTGATCTAATTCTGAGGCATGTTGAGACAAGTTGACAGTTTAAACTGACTTGCAAATTATCCACTGCTTCTGTCAAGTCTGTTATGCAAATACCACTCCATTATTTAAGACAATAGTGAATGAGGGACCTGGAAACGGCTGATCTGTCGGTTACGCTGAATTTACTGGAAACAATCAGAATGTTTGAGCATTTTGAGCAACATGAACTGATCAGAGACACAAGCCAGATTTGCTATAGATGCATCACATCAATAATGTTCAGTTCTTATGTTAATATAATTGAGGTAATTGAGTAGGTCACCAGCATTTTGAATTGGTAAAATATACAATAAAGATTATTAGCACTCAATTAGCTCTCATAGAAATGAGAGCACATGGAGATAAGGCAAAATTGTGATACGAGTTTGCAATTAGTTGAGATGGCAAGACAGAGTAAGGATAAAGGAACTATATTCAGATTGGTGGGATATTACTAGTGTCCCTAGATCGTTTTATATTGGCAAATGATAGTAAATTAGGAGGCACAATAAATTGGATATTGGTAAATTGAATAAGTAGACAAAACTGGCAGATGGAGTGCAATGTGAGCAGGCATAAAGTTATCTTCACTAGATTCAAGATAGACAAATCAGAATATTTTATTAGTGATGAGAGATTAGGAATTCGGGGGATCAAAGGAACACAATTGACTAGTGCATAGGTATTAGAAGTCATCAAAAACACTGACGTTGGCTTTCATATCTGAAAAGTTTGAATACAAAAGGAAGCTAAGCTTCAATGCTACAGTCTTGGTCAGACCTTATCTGTATTCAATTAAGTATATATTGGCCTTGGAGGAAATACAGTGCAGATTCAGTAAAATAATACCAGGCCTAAAGGTTAAATTATAAGAGATTGCAGCTTTGAGCTTGCATTCCCTCGACTTTAGGCTGAGGGATGGTTTTATTCAAATGGTTAAATAATGAAAAGATTCAATGGAGAAGATACTGAGAAGCAATTTCCTGATAGGGCAATGCAAAATGGGCCACAGAGTGCTCCAATGAACAATGTTGTAGGCAATTTTGGCTAAACGTTCTTCATTGAATCCTGCATTTTTAATAATAATGCTTTGCAAGATAAATGAAAAAACTGCTTTTTTTAGAATATTTCCTTTCTCTGTTATAAAATTTAGCAACTTAAAACATGCAATTTATAGGAAGCTATCTCAAATATTAGTTGTATCTTATAGCATGAAATGCTCTTCTCTATCCCTATTATGAACAATTATTTTCTTTTTGGAACGAAACTCAGTTGCTACACTATGTAGTTTCGGTAATTTTCTGGACATTGTTCATATAGTGCAGTACTCATACATTTGATTTGATTTATTATTATTCCTCCCACGGTCCAAAGATGTGCAGGTTGGGCTGATTGGCCATGTTGAAGTTGCCCCTTAGTGTCCTGGGATGCGTAGGTTAGAGGGATTAGCAGGTAAAATATGAAGGGATATGGGATTAGGGTCTGGGTGGGATTGTGGTCGGTGCAGTCTCGATGGGCCGAATGGCCTCTTTCTGTACTGTAGGGTTTCTATGATTCTATGTATTAGTATACAGTGAAAAGTATTATTTCTTGTGCGCTATACAGACAAAGCATAGAGGAGGAAAGGAGAGAGTGCAGAATGTAGTGTTACAGTCACACAGAGTTTAAAAGAATTAGAATGAAGTTTTAGAAGCATAGAACGAGACTAAAAGATAGAATTAGAAGGTATGCTGGGCACAGCTTGCAAGAAGTCGCCTCGCTCCGGCGCCATCTTGAATAAGGAGTCCATTTGGCCATAGAGTTAGCAGCATTGAACAAAGTTAAAAAGGGCTTGGTCAAGGAGTGACAATTATGTCCCTATTATTTATACAGCTCTGTTGAGTCAAAGTCTTGACATATTTCACATGTGCCAGAAGTGCAAGTAAACAGAGGCAGATTTATGAAGAACCATCTGTAGTTTCAGAAAGTTGGAAAAGCTTTGGACACAGTTAACTTAAATGCACAATGATTTTGATTAAATTGCAAAAACAAATACACTTTTGGGGTTGCTTTGTGTGTCTTAATGTAACTCACTCCAAAGTTATCGTGGAATAACGTAGTAATTGATTTAGATTTGGTGAGCCCTTGGTCCAAAATCACAGAATTCCCACTCACCTGAAGAAGGGGCTTAGAGCTCCGAAAGCTTGTGTGGCTTTTGCTACCAAATAAACCTGTTGGACTTTAACCTGGTGTTGTTAAACTTCTTACTGTGTTTACCCCAGTCCAACGCCGGCATCTCCACAGCAAAATCACGCACAGGGAGCAAAACTATAGAGCTGTATAGGTAAATTAAATCCAGTGGTGGAGAAAATTTTTAAGCTGAAGCCAATCAAGGCTTAGATTACACCAAGAGGCCAAGAAATGTAGGAAGAAATGGGGGCATGAGAGGGGTTAAGGGCAGTGAAGAGGGAGGAAATAGCGATTTGCCACAATTTTTATTTAAAATTGCAAACGACAACCTGTCATTTGCTGCAAGTTGAATTGGCACAATTCTGTGAAGTGATTTAACTCAAATTTGTTGGGGAAAGGAACAAAGGAGGGAATCAAATGGAAAAGTTGATGCATAAGCATTTGCCAGCGCTTGGCATCTCTAGATTTGGCCTATTTGTCTTTTATCCATGAATACATGACTAAGTACAGCTGGCCAAGTGGTGGATAGACATTAAAGTTGAAAGATGATGGAAAACAGCCCCTAGACAAAGGCACGCTGGGAAAAAAGTAATCAAAGTGCTACAAAACTTCCGGTGACACCATCACTCTTGCACCTGCAATTTTTGAAGCAATCCCAATTTTCTTTGTGTTGTAGCTGTGGTCATTCAAAGCTTTGTATTCTTGTGAATTATGGCTCTTACATCCCAATTTCAATTCTGGTCTACCGTTTACTGAGGCAGATTTTATTCCTGTTGCCTTTTCTTCGTCTTTACTGAGCTCTGGCAGGTGATGCTCCAGTTCATCTGCAGCCACTCCGCTCCCTTTTGGCTGCAATGAGCTCTGCAGTTTCCACTGCCCTGTTAATCAACGTCACTGCAGAGTGCTCCATGGAAATATTTAAAAAGCAATCAATCATGCCCAGAAACTGTACCTCTCAGCGGCCTATCATCTTCCTCCTGCCATGTAGCCTCCCAATACAAGGCAGCCTGATCACTGTTGGCAAGGAATGACAGGATGAGAAAGAAATTGAACAGTAAATACTGCAGATTGTAGGAGAACAGGATGAAAGCGCAAACTGAGTGAGCGTGACATGAGAGAAAACAGAACAAAATGGAGTATAAATATTAAAAATCTCAGCAACAGACTAAATAATTACTGGATTAAAAAAAGAAAATCTACAACAGAAAAGGTAGAAAATGAACAATGGCATAGAAAAAAAGCTTTTGACAAAGGGTCATCTGGACTCGAAACATCAGCTCTTTTCTTTCCTTATAGATGCTGACAGACCTGCTGAGATTTTACAGCATTTTATCTTTTGGTGGAAAGAAGCTCGGAAGAGTTAAAAGGAGACAACTAGAAAAAAAAAAATCATAGAATCTGACAGTGCAGAATCAAAATTTAAATCAAGATTAAATTTAATCAAATTTAATCTGACTCGGCCCATCGAGTCTGCACCGACCACAATCCCATCCAAGCCCTTTCCCCATCACACCATGCATTTATCCTAGCTTGCTCCCCTGACACTAAGGGGCAATTTAGTACGGCCAAGCCACCTAATTCGCACATCTTTGGAATGTGGGAGGAAACCCACGCAGACATGGGGAGAATGTGCAAACACACACATTGACCCAAGCTGTGAATCGAACCGGGGTCCCTGGCACTGTGAGGCAGCAGTGCTAACCATTGTGCCACCATGCCAATCACGGAAGACTAGATTGCCATGGAAATCATAACCTAACCAGTACTCTCACCAGGGAATAATGGGCCCAACTGTTAATCCATACGAGGATATTCCACTGGGCAGTTGGAAATAATTTGCAATTACGTTGTGCCTTTCATATTATCAGGACATCCAAAGCATTTCACTGTCAAAGAACAACTGATGTTATTTTGAAGGGCAGTTTTACTGGAAAATTCAGCAATTATTTACAAAAAGATAAGGTCCTACATGCTGAAATAAGATAAATGATCAAATAAATATCATGTCGGCAGAGGGATATATGCTGGCTAAAAAAATAAGAAAAACTCACCTTCTCTTCATCAAATAGTGCCTTGGAGCTTTTACATCCATTTGAACAAATCTTAATTTAACATCCCATCTGCAACACTCCCTTATAAATGTCAATCCAGAACTGGTACATATGTCTAGGTATAGGATATGAATCCACTAACTTTTGCCTCGTGGAGAAGCACACTAGTCTAGTCACTGTACTTAAAGCTTTTTCTCTTTAATATTGTAATTGTACCCGCCTCTACAGATCATTCCATATACACACCATCCTGTGTGTGAAAAGGTTACCCCTCAGATCCCTTTTAAATCTTTCCCCTCTCACCTTAAACCGATGGCCTCTAGTTTTAGACTTCCCTACCCTGGAGAAAACACCATGACTATTCAGCTTATCTATGTCCCTCATGATTTTATAAATCTCTATAAAAGTCACCCCCCCCATCCTCCTACGCTCCAGGGAAAAAAGTCCCAGCCTCTCCTTATAATTCAAACCTTCCAGTCCTGGTAACATCCTTGTAAATCTTTTACGCACCTCTTCCAGTTTAATAACATTCTTCCCACAACAGGGTGGCCAGAATTGTACTCAGTACTCCAAATGTGGCCTTATCAATGTCTTATACAGTTGTAACATAACATCCCAACTCCTGTACTCAATGTTCTGACCGATGAAGGCAAATGTGCCAAATGCCTTCTTCACCATCCAATCTATCTGTGACGCCACTTGCGAGGACCTTTGTACCTGCACCTCTCGATTGCTTTTTTCAACACTCTCCAAGGCCCTACCATTTACTGTGCAAGTCCTGCCCTGGTTTGTCTCACCAAAATACAACACCTCTCATTTATCTGAATTAAACTCTATGTGCCATACCTCTGCCCATTGGCCCAGTTGATCAAGATTCCTGTTGTAGTCTTAGATAACCTTTTTCACTGTCCACTACACCACCAATTGGTGCCACCCACAAACTTGCTAACCATGCCTCCTACATTCGCATCCAAATCGTTTATATGAATGACAAATAACAGTGGACCCAGTGCCGATCCCTGAGGCACACCATTGGTCACAGGCCTCCATAAGCACCATTTAAATGAGCACTTGAAATGCCATAGCATACAAGGCAATGGACTGAGTGCTGGAAAATGGGATTAGAATAGGTAGGTGCTTGATTGCCGGCGCAGACACAATGGACCAAAGGGCCTCTTTTTGTGCTGTAAAACTTTCATCCTGCAAAGCATCATAAAATCTGTGTATAAATGTGCATTCATAGGTACAATAGTTGAAAATAATATTCTGTGAACGTACTTTCCTGAGAACCAAAGACTGTGGTTACTACTGCCGCCTCACAGTGCCAGGGACTTGGGTATGATTCCAGTCTTGGGTGGCTGTCTGTGTGGAGTTTGCACACTCTCCCAGTGTCTGCATAGATTTCCTCTGGATACTCTACTTTCCTCCCACAGTCCAAAAATGTGCAGATTAGGTGTATTGGCTAAATTTGTCCCAAGGTGGTTAAGTGGTTTAACCAAGGTAAATGTGCAGTGTTATAGGGATAGTGCGGGGGGTAAGGCCTCTTGGAGAGTCAGCGCAGACTCGATGGGCCGAATGGCCCCTTCTACACTGTAGGGATTCTATGAAGAAGTTTAGCCTGAAGGGAGGGGAAAAAACGGTCCAACTGAAAGAACTCCCTGCCTGAAAAGCAAAACAAATCTTGGGAAAAAGAGGAGCCAAGAATACTGCACAAAGAAACATCTCAAACCAAGTTCGAGCAGCTGTTGTTAGCAAAAGAGGTGTTCTTGACACCCGAGTGTTTGCCCATTATCACCATTTCTTAATTGTACTCATTTTAAGCACATAATAAGAACATAAGAACAAGGAGTAGGCCATCTGGCCCTTCAAGCCTGCTTCGCCATTCAATAAGATCATGGCTGATCTTTTTGTGGACTCAGCTCCACTTTCCCACCCGCTCACCATAACCCTTAATTCCTTTACTGTTCAAAAATGTATCTATCCTTGCCTTAAAAACATTCAATGAGGTAGTCTCAACAGCTTCACTGGACAGAGAATTCCACAGATTCACAACCCTTTGTGTGAAGAAGTTCCTCCTCAACTCGGTCCTAAATCTGCTCCCCCTTATTTTGAGGCCGTGCCCCCTAGGTCTCGTTTCACCTGCCAGTGGCAACAACCACCCTGCTTCTATCTTATTTATTCCCTTCATAATCTTATATGTTTCTAAACGATTTCACCTCATTCTTCTGAATTCCAATGAGTATACTCCCAGTCTACTCAGTCTCTCCTCATGAGCCAACCCCCTCAACTCCAGAATCAACCTAGTGAATCTCCTCTGCACCCCCTCCAGTGCCAGTATATCCTTTCTCAAGTAAGGAGACCAAAACTCTGCACAGTATTCTAGGTGTGGCCTCACCAGCACCTTATACAGCCGCAACATAACCTCCCTGTTTTTAAACTCCATCCCTCTAGCAACGAAGGACAAAATTCCATTTGCCTTCTTAATTACCTGCTGCACCTGCAAACCAACTTTTTGTGATTCATGCACAAGGGCACCCAGGTCCCTCTGCACAGCAGCATGCTGCAATTTTTTACCCTTTAAGTAACAGTCAATTTTGCTGTTATTCCTACCAAAATGGATGACTTCACATTTACCAACACTGTTCTCCATCTGCCAGATCCTTGCCCACTCACTTACACAATCTATATCCCTTTGCAGACATTGTGTCCTCTGCACACTTGGCTCTGCCACTCTGTCATCTGTGAATTTTGACACACTACACTTGGTCCCCAACTTCAAATCATCTATGTATAATAATGCATTAGAAAGCTCATTACAGTAAAAAGAAACAAAATGAATCTCTCCAAAGAACATTTCATTACTGGGATCATTTGTTTCTTTTTCAAATTAGCATTCGCAAAAACCAACTTTCTCTTGCCTTATTACGTCCATTCTAGTCATGTTTTCAAACCAGTTAAGCTAAACAATAGTTAGCCTAATTAACTGAACAGAATAGACCTCCCAGCATCCAGAGGGCACAGCTATTTCCTTACTCTGCATATCAATTTCCTTGCTGAATTAATCTGCTTTAAATCAGCATAACATTGTAAAAAAATGTCATCAGTTAATTACATTATTCCCTTATCTGAACAAAGGCATTTCCTGGCCAGTTCATATAAACCGTGTCAGACTAAACTTCTGTTTAAGCAACGAGCACCAATAACATCTTCGGTCACGTTGGCTTCGAAGCATTACCAATGCCAACAGCGAGGAGAAACTAAACTGAAGTAAACAGTTATTCTGAATCATGAAGATCCTGAACATGTTCTCATTCATGCTTAATTCATGTAATCATCTTCTACACTAACTCCTTAAAACAATAATTCCCAATAATGCTCAACAGAACCCACTTCTTTAAATGAAGTTGAAGCAAAAAGATAGAAATGGGCAGAACAAATGAAAATAGTTGCTGAATATAATTCTGCAGGCATTTGGATTTTACGATCTGCACTAAAGAACAGAAATATCACCCATTCGTAGGTACAATGTTTTATAATACTAACATCTACACAAACTTTCGTACAACCCATTTAATATAGATGCCCTGGCAAATGAAGCATTTCATCATTAAGCACTAAGACACAGGGCGATTTGATCTTCTCGTCCCACCGGTCGATTGGCAGGGCAAGCCGGTAAGATCGCGCGAGGGGCAAAAAAAAAATCAATTTCTCGCAATCTTACCGGGCCCGGATTTCTGTTGTGAGGCTGATCTCAATATTTAAATCCATGCAAATGTGGATTTAAATATTAGTGAACCCGGGATGCAATCGTCCAGGCTAACTTGCCTTCGCGGCCTCACTGGTGAAGCTCCTCACTGGTTTGGATCATGTACGGTCCCCATCAACGGGGACCTGTCATGATGGCCTCATCGGTGGGACCAGAGACCATTGGGGCCCCCCCCCAGGAGGTCAGGGGCAGGGTGTGCGGGGCCCGTTGGGTAGTGTCAGCCTGGGACCCTGGCAGTGCCCACTGGGCATCAGGCAGAGCCAAAGAGGCGGGGCTGAAGGGGTGGCGGGGGAAGCTATGGGAGGGGGGAGAAAGAGAATGCAGCCGGCCAGGGGTGGTTGAGTGCTGATTCAGCTAGGAGGCCTGCGAACACATGGGGGGGGGGGGGGGGGGCCGGATTTTCAGGGCAAGCGAGGCTGGAAAATCCTGCCTATGGTGACAGTATTTGTCAAGGGGAGAAGAGCCTGAATGAAAAAATTGTTTTCAACAAGGACCAAATCAGTTGACGGCTTTTCCATCAAGAGTGGGATAAGGAAAGTAACACAAAAAAATGAAAAGTTAAGATATAGTGATGCAGGAGGGAATTAAAGGCTGCAAAATAGTCAATGCACCATTTTGATCCTACAGAATCCCATAGGTCCTAGAACTGCTCCTCTGGATTGGAAGGTAGCAAATGTAACACTGCTGCTCAAGAAAGGAGGAAATCACAGTCCAGTTAGTCAGCATTGATACAACATGGGCTGCATGTGATTATTGTGCTTTAGGACTAGATCTGCAACTAACAGAGAGCATGAGCAAAAGATGGATGCTGGCCAGGCCTGTACCTTAAACAAAGAAAATGCTGCCTCTCATCATTCCTTATGCGGAATGCAGGTGGGAGCTCAGTTTGAGAACCAAAGTTTGAGTTAAGTAATGTGGGACGCTTACTAGCTGAAGTGAAATGAAGAATCCCAGGAAAACTCTCACTATGGAAGATAGTGTCGGGAAAGGAAAAGAACAGAAGCAAAACTCTTAACAGCTGCAAAACATTTTGAATTGTTCCAAGAGGAATGAACATTTATTGAAGAGATGAATGTAACAAAATATGAGTTTCTAGTTGTCAGTAAATGTGTATGGAGGAAATCTCTTATTTGTTCAAAGTATAAGTTGCCTTCAAAAGAAAAATATTGCTTAATCGCGTTTTATCTCTAGTCATTGATGAAATAGTTATTTTAAAATGTGAAATCTTGACATGTCATCCTTTCACGGAGTTTGAATTTTTCTTTAAGCCATTATTGGTTCTCTACAGAGATCATATGAAAATTGGCAGGGAAAATTGCAACACTTGATTAAGATATAATAATGGGGCACTTGGAAAATCACAATCTGATTTGGCAGGGTCAACATGGTTTTAGAAAAGAGAAGTCAAGCTTGACAAATCTATTAAAGGGTTTATTGAGGATAGGTAACAGGGAGCCTGTGAAAGCAGTTTAATTGGATTTTTAATAGCATTTGATAAGGTGCCACAAAGAGGTTGTTGCACATTAGGGATCATGGGATTGGAAGAAATAGTTAGCATGAATAGATAGTTGCTTGATGGACAAAATATGCAGGGAGTGGGAATAAATGCGTCATTTTCAGAGTGACACAGTATTACTAGCAGAAAGAGGCAAGGATCAGTACTTGGGCCTCAGCTAGTTACAATGTGTACCAATAAATGATGGAACTGAACATAATGTATCATAGATATCTACAATTACCTACCCTCTGAACCTTGAAAAATCCCTGCAAAATGAGCATTGACTTATACGTCAAGTATAAAAGTGAACTGTCAGCATGGGTGGGGGTGGTTGCCATTCTTAAAAACCATCAGTGTTTGAAGCAAACAACAAGTACTAAGCTCCCATGCATCTTCACAACACAGCCTGCCTTGTACACAGCCTATACTCGCTCCCAGTTACAAGATACTGCTAAGTAAAACTTGCATTCGAGGGTTGAAAAATTGATAGACTACTAATGTGAAGATAGCATATCATGATTGAAAGAGAGTAGTGGGGAAAGGTTGATTTGTATGCGGAGTATATGCAAAAACATGATTTTTGCGGCTGGAAAAATGGGGTCTTTTATGCCAGGTCAACCTATATACCACGATTTACAGTTTCTAAATTTGCTAATGCTACAAAGCTAGGTGAGAAAGTGGCAATGAGCAGGACACAGGCAAACAGGTGGTTGTGCATGAAGGTCACAGGTGGGCAAAATGTGAAATGATCGAATTGGTAGGAAAAACTGAAAAGCAGAATGCTGAGTGAGAAAATACTAAATTTTGATGTTCAGAGGTATTTGGGGCCATTGCATATTTATCACAGATACAACAAGTAACCAGAAAAATAAGTGGTATGGTATATTCCATAAGATACAAGAGTGATGAAGCCCTATTGCAATTATATAGCACTTTGGTAAGATTACGCTTGGAGCAGTGTACACATTTTTGGTCACCTTACCCAAGGAATGATATATTGGTCTTGGAGGGAGTGAAATAATATTTCACCAGAATAGTTTCTGGATAAGAGGGCTCTCCTCATTGAACAGAATGGGTCTTTACTTTCTGGAGTTTAGGAAAATGAGATGATTTAATTGAAATGTATAAAATTCTTTAGGGCTTGATAGGGTAGGTGGTAAGAGGCTGGTTTCCCCTGGCTGGAGAGTCCAGACCCAAGGGCCATATTCTCAGGATGAGAAGGTCATTCAGGACTGAGCTGAGGAGAGATTTCTTCACTCAGAGCATTGTGAATCTTTTGGGAATTCTCTACCCGGGGCTGTGGCTACTTAATGAGTATATTCAAGACCGAGTTCAATAGATTTTTAGGCACGAAGGGAATCAAGAATATTGAGATAGGGTGGGGAAGTAGAACTGACATGAAAAGTTCAGCTTTGACTTTAGTGAATGGATCAAGGATTTAAATGGCCTACTCCTACACCTGTTTCTGTTGAAATGGAGATGGTTGTAGAGGTAGAGCAGGGAGAGGCAGAGGAGAAATTTCAGAATAATTGCAGCAGTTTAATAGGACAGAGAGCCAGAGCAAAGTAAGGCCATAGTTTATATCTGTTGGATATAAGCAGCTGAGGTTTGAACACGTATAAAGAACAGATCATGGGAAACCATTAAAAAGTGCACTGGTGTAATTAGGTTTTAAATGAACAAATGTTGACATGGGTCTCAGCAGCTGTGGGCAAGGGGTAGGTAATGTGGCAAAAATTGAATTAAAGTGTCTTCTTGATGGCAGCAATAGAAACCTGGAAGCTCAGCTCTGTGTTCAAATGGGATGTCAAAGTTTTGAGCAACTTGGTTCAGGCTAACCATGTAGGCAGGAGAAGGGGACAATAGTTTGTAACAAGGAACCCAAGTTTATGGTAGGACCAAAACATTGGTTCCAGTTTTCCCAATAATCAATTAAAATAATTTTTGATTTATCACAAGGTAACATTAGACAGGTTATCTGACAGCACCAGGGGTTGTCTTCAAACCAAATGGTGGAGATGTAGAGCTGGATATTATCAGCATATGTATCAAAACAGACCTAATCTCGTCAGAGGACAGCATGAAGGTGATAAGGAGATGGTATCAACGATAGTATCATGGGGATCTAAAGGTGATGTTGCAGAGAAAATATAGCTGGAGATGTGCTGACAGTATTGGGCCAAGAAAGAGTGGAACCACAGAAAACATGTTTCACACAGTGGGACAGTAGAAGATGGCTGAGGACAGGTAGCACTACTGCCACAAGAGTGGCCAGTGATGCCAGGGGGCCTTTCCATGGGCCAAAGAGGAGCCAAAGCCCATTGGGAAGCCATCAATGTTTGCCTGGCAGTCAATCCATATGGCAGCAGATTACCGACAGGGGCAAAATGGCATGGCGACAAGAGGACTTTGGGAACCTCTCACCTTCCTGCACAACTTTGTCAGCCTTCCAACCTCCTAGCTCATCTCCAAAGGTTGGCAAAATTAGGATAAATATTTCAGGTTGGTGGCCTTCCGAAATATTCACAGTTTTTCTCTCCACAGATTCTGCCTGACCTGCTGAGTTTTTTTAAGAATTAATTGATGGGATGTGGGTGTCGTTGGCTCGGCCAGCATTAATTGCCCATCCCTAGTTGCCCTTCAGAGGGTGGTAACAAACTGCCTTTTTGAATCACTACAGCCCTGGAGGTGTAGATGCACCCACGATGCTCTTAGGGAGGGAATTCCAGGATTTCGACATAGCAACAGTGAATGAATAGCAATACATTTCCAAATCAGGATGGTGAGTGACTCAGAGGGGAACCTCCAGGTGGTGGCGTTCCCAGGTACCTGCTGCTCTTGTCCTTCTGGATGGTAGCACTCACGGGTTTGGAAGGTGCTGCCTAAGGAACCTTGGTGAGTTCCTGCAGTGCATCTTGTAAATGGTACAGACTGCTGCCAGTATGCATAGGTGGTGGGGGGATGATTTTGATTTATTATTGTCACATGTATTAGTATACAGTGAAAAGTATTGTTTCTTGCGCACTATACAGACAAAGCATACCATTCAGCGAAGGAAAGGAGAAAGTGCAGAATGTAATGTTACAGTCATAGCTAGGGTGTAGAGAAAGATCAACTTAGTGCGAGTTAGATCCATTCAAAAGAATGATGGCAGCAGAGAAGAAGCTGTTTTTGAGTCGGTTAGTTCGTGGCCTCTGACTTTTGTATCTTTTTCCCCGACGGGAGAAGGAAGAGAGAATGTCTGGGGTCCTTGATTATGCTGGCTGCTTTTCCAAGGCGGGGGAAGTGTAGACAAAGTCAATAGATGGGAGGCTGGTTTGCGTGATGGCCTGGGCTTCATTCATGACCCTTTGAAGTTTCTTGTGGTCTTGGGCAGAGCAGGAGCCATACCAAGCTGTGATACAACCAGAAAGAATGCTTTCTATGGTGCATCTGTACCAGTTGGAGAGAGTCGTAGCTGACATGCCAAATTTCCTTAGTCTTCTGAGAAAGCAGAGGCATTGGTGGGCTTTTGTAACTATAGTGTTGGCATGTTGAATGTTTGTGGAAGGGGCAGCAATCAAGCAGGCTGCTTTGCCCTGGATGGCATTCAGCTTCTTGCGTGCTGTTGGAGCTGCACTCTTCCAGGCAAGTGGAGAATATTCCATTACACACTTGACTTGTGCTGGTGGCAGCATTTGCGGAGTCAGGAGGTGAATTCCTCACCACCGGATTCCTAGCCTTTGACTTGTTCTTGCAGCCACAGTATTTAAATGGATAGTCCAGTTCAGTTTCTAGTCAATGGTAATCCCCAGGATGGTGATAGTGGGGGATTCAGCAATGGTAATGCCATTGAATGTCAAGGGGAGGATAATTGGATTCTCTCTTGTTGGAGATACTCGTTGCCTGGCACTTGTGTGGCACAAATGTTACTACCAATTGTCAGCCTAAGCCTGGATATTGTCTTGGTCTTGCTGAATTTGGATATGGACTACTTCAGTATCTGCATAGTCATGAATAGTCTTGAATGCTGTGCAGTTATGATGTTATATGAATATGTTCGTGGTTGCCTTGGTGGTACAAATGGTGTAGAAATCAAACTGAAAGGAGTCGATGACAATATTTAAAGCTACAGATGCAGCTGGGCAGCAAACAAGCCATTTGTGAGCCTTGTAGAGGAAAGAGAGGTCAGAGTTGCTGTAGTAATCGGAAAGGACAGATGGGGTCAGGGTGACCTTTAGAGGAGAGGTGGTGATGTTCTCGGGAGGGAGAAGAAAATGCCTAAGCAAATGGACCCCCCCATGCCTTAACGTGTTTTATGAAGGAAAGCTTTTGACACTTCAAATACATAATAAACTGTGGGCTCACTAACATCTTCCACTTATTGTTGATCGAAATTTTCTGCAATGTATTGGAGAATTTCACGCACGGTACAAAATAAATCTAAAAGTGAATAATTTAGGGATCAACACTATCGCGCAAAAATATTCTGATGGATTTCTTTAAGATTGAGACAATATATCCAGCTCGATTGTTCACAACTCCCACCATCAAGTCCCCTCCTGCTAGTCATGCTTATCCATGTATATTCCACATTATATTATTCTAGCCCCATGTCTCTTTAGCCATTATTCCCTTATCTACATGTTACTCCTTTGTAACATCCTTCAAAGACATGGTTCAGACTTTTCATGCATGTTAATAACACAAAGCTTTACTCCCCAGAGACCATCCTCAATTTCTTAATCACCGCTGTGCATTCTGACTGCTGAACTGACAAGTACACAAGATTATAAAATTAATTCACAAAAACACAATTAAACAAGTACCATAACAGTCAACCATGTCCACCATATTGCATATGGGATATCTCAGATTTATTAAAATGGTTCGAGGGATGAGGGACTTTAGTTATGGGGTTAGATTGGAGAAGCTGGGTTATTCTCCTTAAAAAGCTGAACAGGAGACTTGATAGAGATGTTCAAAATCATGAGGGGTCTTGAGAGTTGATGGAGAGAAACCGTTCCCAATGGCCAAAGGGTCAAGAACCAGAGGACACCAATTTAAGGTTAAAAGCAAAACACTGCAGACACTGGAAATCAGAACTAAAAAAATAAAAGGCTGGAAATACTCAGCACATCTGGTAGCTTCTGTGGAGAGGGAAGCAGAGTTAGCATTTCAGGTCTGTGACCTTTCACAGGTGTTGACAGACACTGAGTATTTCCAGTGTTTTCTGTTTTTAACATCAATTTAAGGTGCTTGGCAAAAAAATTAAGCCGCGATATGGGGAAACACCTTTTACACAGCGAGTGGTTAGGATTTGGAATACTCTCGAGCATGGTGGCAGCAGACACAAATCAAGGCTTTCAAAAGGAAATATGGGATAAGCTCTGAAGAGGAAAAAAATCTTGCAGGACTATCGGGAAGAGGTGGGAGAGTGGGACAACCCAAGTTGCTTTTCAGAGAACCAGCACAGATACAATGACCCAAACGGTTAGCCATTTGATGATTCCATACAATTTGCTGCAAGAATGTGCACAAGAGAGGCAAAAAAAAAAGAGGTGGGGGGGGGGGGGGGATTCTCTGGGGCCACCAGAGAACACTCTCAACACTCGCCTCCAGGGTGCTGAGGATAGTCCTGCAAGGGGGGTGGAGGCTAGGGGAGAGGGGGAGGCTCAGGCTGGGCTGGAGCTCATCAGATCAGGGATCTTTTCCAATGGATGGGGCTCATGTGACAAGTCTTCCCTCAGTATCTTTGAGACCCTTTGATGCATTTCCCAGCATGTCAAGTTCACGGATCTGTCAGATGAAGGGGAAAGTCTTCCTCTGATGAGGTGGAAATCCTTGAAGTGCTTATTTCAAATTTAATTTCATTCCCCTTTAACTTCTTCAAGCCACTGGCCATGCAAAGAAGCCCAAAAGCCTTGAACTGGATGGTTTACATTCAATTTCACGCTCCAATTTTACAAGCCTCTTGACTGACAGGTCCAGGCTATTTCACAATAGGCAGGAGCTTTGTTTGTTTTTATTTTTCTTCACGGTTGATTAAATATGAAGTGCTTCCTCTTTTGAGCTGCTGCTGTTTTTTTTTTAAAATAGGCTTTTGCTTTGATCTGAAGTGCCAACTTGAGTGAGCAACTGCTCTGCTAACATTGTTTTTAAACAACCTTTCTCTTGGTTCTGAATTCCTTCCTAGAAAGGTTAGGTGCACAGTCTGACTGCTTTTTAAAAAAATCATAGTGGGTCTTTTTCAACCTCTTCTGCCAGAACAGAACACCTGTACTGGGGGTTGTTTACAGCCATGCAGAAAGCTGGCACAACTCAGATTATCTTCCTAGGAGTTTTCAATGAGAACCTTGTGGCAGCCACCGTATGACCACGCCAGGGGGGGCTTGGGGGCCTTTGGAGCCTCCGAGTGGTCAGGTGCAAGATTGGACAGTGCCTTGGCTCTACCCCATGCCACCCTGGCAGTGGCACCTCAGTAGTGTTGCCAGGTTGGCACTTCCAAGGGGCAGGGACTCCATATCAAAGTGAGAGAGTGTGTGTGTGTGTGTGTGTGTGTGTGTTGGGGGCAGGGGGGGGGAGCAAGGCTTCCGACAGGTAGTGGGGGGGCGGAAAATCAGGGCATGGGCTCGTCGGCATGTTTCACATGGAGGATCTTTTTTTTCAGTCAAAGAGTGCTTCAATCCTACTTGGTGGCACTGGCAGCAGGAAATGCACCATTTTCTGCTGGTGGCAACACTTTGATTTTTTTCGGGAGAATCACGGCCAGGCCCAAATCAATTCCTATTCGACTAATAGGAAAGAATCCAGCAATTCCTGCCATGCCTGCAGTCTAAGATTCTCTGGGGGCTAAAGCAGTGTTTTGTCTGTTCCCTAACTGCCCCCGAATTGACCACCCAATTTCTTAAATTCCAATAGCAACTACAATTCATTAGCTGTAAAGCATTTTGGGACATCTTGAGATTCTGAAAGTGCCTATATAAATAGAACATAGAACATAGAACATTACAGCGCAGAACAGGCCCTTCGGCCCACGATGTTGCACCGACCAGTTAAAAAAAAAACTGTGACCCTCCAACCTAAACCAATTTCTTTTCGTCCATGAACCTATCTACGGATCTCTTAAACGCCCCCAAACTAGGCGCATTTACTACTGATGCTGGCAGGGCATTCCAATCCCTCACCACCCTCTGGGTAAAGAACCTACCCCTGACATCGGTTCTATAACTACCCCCCCTCAAATGCCAAATCTTTCTATCAAATGTAACATTTAAGCAGCCTAGTACGTTTAACATTGCTGCAGACAAAAACATGGGGGGCAAAAAAACTAGAAACTTAACACCAGTGTTCTCTTTAAGCTGTGGACCTGCAAGGGCGTGCAACAGTCCGTCACAGATCATGCACTCAACTGTTACAGCCACACACATTCTGATGGTTAAATGAGCCGCACTGCCAATCTAGCCCATGATCTAAGAAATGAAAGGGGGGTGGGCAGGAGAGCAAGGAGGGAAGGGGTCTGTGAAGTTGACAAGTCGGAATAGAGGCAGCTAGCAAGGGATAGTGGCAAGCTGGAGGGGCAGGCAGGGAAGTGGTGAGTGGCAGGTCAGCAGAGGCGAATGGGAGAACTGGCGAGCAAGAGTAATTTGAAAATTAGCGAGTGTTGAGTTGTTAAGAACAACTGAGAGCATTTTTGGACCAATTACCAATAATATCACTGATCAAGTCACTTTGCTGAAGCTGGACTGGTGGAATCGCAGTACTTAAGGAAAATTGATCCCAAAGATACTCAATCATTAAAAGCTAACCTCAAGGGAAATTCTTGGGAATTTGTGAAAAGTTACCCAGATCCACAAATGATAATGCAAAGGTTCCTGTTTGGGCGGCACGGTAGCACAGTGGTTAGCACTGCTGCTTCACAGCTCCAGGGACCTGGGTTCGATTCCTGGCTTGGGTCACTGTCTGTGTGGAGTTTGCACATTCTCCTCGTGTCTGCGTGGGTTTCCTCCGGGTGCTCCGGTTTCCTCTCACAGTCCAAAGATGTGCGGGTTAGGTTGATTGGCCATGCTAAAATTGTCCCTTAGTGTCCTGAGATGCGTAGGTTAGAGGGATTAGTGGCTAAAATATGAAGGGATATGGGGGTAGGGCCTGGGTGGGATTGTGGTCGGTGCAGACTCGATGGGCCAAATGGCCTCTTTCTGTACTGTAGGGTTTCTATGATTAACTAAGGTAACTCATTGGGCTTTTTAAAACTGTGCATACTCCTAAATACCTCTCCCCAATTCATATTTGTTTGCATGTAGAGTCAGTTTATGCTACAAATGGTGAACTGGTTTATTTCTTCTAAATTCATATTCTTTTAATCTAAAAATGCTTTTGGTAGAATAGTCATAGAATCCCTACAATGCAGAAGGCGTCCGTTTGGCACATCGAGTCTGCACTGAACACAGGCCCCATCACCATAACTCCACTTATTTACCCTGCTAGTCCCCCGACACTAAGGGGCAATTTATTATGGCCAATCAACCTAACCTGCACATCTTTGGATGGAGGAGGAAACCGGAGCACCCAGAGGAAACCCACACAAACACTGGGAGAACATGCAAACTCCACACAGATGGTCACCCGAGGCTGGAATTGAACCCAGGTCCCAGCGCTGCGAAGCAGCAGTGCTAACCACTGTGCCACCCTGCCACTACTCCCCCAAAAACTACCTCAAAATTCACCCTCCCTCCTGGGAGTCCATTCTCTCTTCACCAGTGTGTTCTCTGCCCCAGTTTTCAAACGTAGTTTTACCCTTCAATATTCATTTAATATACTGGGACAGTGTCTCTCTGGCCTTCACCTTCCAGTTCACAAGAGTCAACCTCTCTCAAATTCAGAGATACTTTACCTCTGCTTGATTTTGTTTGTTGATGTGAAGGAATTATTCAGCTATTTTCCTCACTATTCATATCAGCTTTGAGTAACGATGACACCTAGTAATAAAGCTAAAAAAATAAAAGTTGCCTTTTCCACATCATCTGTCAATTCTAAAGGCAGACCGGGGCGGCACGGTAGCACAGTGGTTAGCACTGCTGCTTCACAGCTCCAGGGACCTGGGTTCGAATCCCGGCTCGGGTCACTGTCTGTGTGGAGTTTGCACATTCTCCTCGTGTCTGCGTGGGTTTCCTCCGGGTGCTCCGGTTTCCTCCCACAGTCCAAAGATGTGCGGGTTAGGTTGATTGGCCATGCTAAAAATTGCCCCTTAGTGTCCTGGAATGCTTAGATTAGAGGGATTAGCGGGTAAAATATGTAGGGATATGGGGGTAGGGCCTGGGTGGGATTGTGGTCGGTGCAGACTTGATGGGCCGAATGGCCTCTTTCGGTACTGTAGGGTTTCTATGATTTAGCTCCTTCTATTTTGAGCTTGTCAAATTGAAACAAAAGGTCCTTGTCGTATCTTAAGCCATTGCCACCTATTCAACTTTTCTTCTGTCAAATTATTAAAATACAAGCTGCAATATAAAAACTAACAAATGTCTCTCTTATATATGGCAATATTATGGTTATGTACTGAACTTAAACATAGAGGTCTCGAGTTCAAATGCCACTGTGGCAAATTTAAATTTGAATTCAGTAAATCTAGTAATTTGGGGACCAGCATGTGACTGGCTGGATATGGCATTCTTTCTTCTTCGCCTTCCATACCTTTGATAACTTTTTACGAGTATATACTATTTTTTTTTGTTCCTTCTGGTGACGTGTTCACATATTACCTCGATATTGGTGCACATGACAAAATTCATTCAGCATAAGGGCAGAAAAAAATAGAGGGATGCAAATATCAAAAATGGTGCAAGTGACAAATATTTTTGTTAATTTCTTGCTGTGATGGAATACGTGGCTTCAAAATTTGTATTTTTTTGAGACAGAGCCTAATTGATGAGAGAAACTGACCATCCCAATTTCTATGGAAATGAAGGTTGAAAACCAAAACTTCTGGGAGACAAACTGTTTGAAACCATACAAAAGAACACAGACTCAACGGAGCTCAGATAATGATTCCAGTGGTGCTGTACAGGCAGGCTGAAGATGATGGTGGCTCGATCCAAGAGCTGAGAATGGGCAAATATATAGTTTCTGTGGCTTCAATATAATATGAGTGGATGTATGCCATCCAGACTGTCATAAGCAGAATTGAGGAGGTTCTGCAGGCTTGTGCAATGTTTGGTGAAAAACACATCCATGGAACTCCAGTTGGTTTTACACTGCTGTCAGATGGGGATCAGGGTAAATCCCAGGAGAAAAGGAGCTGAAATTCTTCAGAATTTAAGGACTATATGATTGAAAAATAGTTGATGGTCTTGACTAAGATCATAACTTGCTTATTGCAGAAAAAGGAGACAATTCCTACAACACTTCAAGCATATTGTAGAGCCTTTTTATATCATTGCTGGATAAAAATTCTGAAGCTTATTTTGTCCAATCAAATGTATTAAAGTAAACACAATCATCATACTATGTGGAATATAATACAAACCTAAATGCATAGGACACCTAGAGTGGTTAGCACTGCTGCGCCTCACAGCGCCAGGTCGCCACGGACCTGGGTTCGATTCCCAGCTTGGGTCACTGTCTGTGTGGAGTCTGCACATCTCAGTGTCCATATGGGTTTCCTCCCATTGCTCCGGTTTCCTCCCACAGTCCAAAAGATGTGCTGGTTAGGTGCATTGGCCATGCTAAATTCTCTGTGTATGCAAACAGGTGCCGAGAGTGGCGACTAGGGGATTTTCACAGTAACTTCATTGCTTAAGTTAACTTCATTAACTTAATGTAAGACTACTTGTGACACTTATTAAATAAACTTAAAATATTAATATTGCCTAATTTGTATTTTTTGTCAAACCTCCAGCAGGGATGGCTAGGTTAAACAAAGGATATAAAGTTAACACTTTAGACAACATTTTCATGCGAGTATATAGTTTTATATTGTGTGTTAACAAAGCTAAAGCTAAATAACTCATGTGTAATGCAGGGATTGGAACTATTATATAGAAACGCTGTTTGCTCACCTCCGTGACATCCATAACTTTAATGGCTGCAAGTTGACCTGTTTTGACATGGCGACCCTACAAAAGAAAGTAAAGGTATTAGAATAGATGAAATTTCAAAGACATGCCAATGTTAGATGTCTTAGTAAACTTGAAATAAATAAATTAGATTTGTCCCACATGAAAATATTCTTCAATCTGAACCAACTACAATTCTTCAGTTGTATTCACATGCCAGTAAAATCTAAAAAAACTGCCTCTATTGCATATGTAAGACATATGCTCCATATAAAATGAAACAGCAAGATAAACTGTAGATCTGTTCATTGTTGACACTCAGCAACGAGTTTTATATCTATTGTGCTGCATGCAAATATTTTTTCTCCTCAAATAGGGCACTGTGCCAAAATGAACAAGTTCATCAAAACATCTTAAAATTAAGAACTTCCATTCTTTTTCAAGAAGTTTGTCCAAGAAGTCTTTTGCCTTCCTTTCTTAAAGCTTAAATTCATAATATTTCTACCAAATTATATTAAATTATTCGAACCTCCTGGCACTGGCAACTGTCCAACAATAATTCAAACATATAAATGGATGCAGATATTCACATTTCTTTTGCACAACTGGCACACATGCATTTTAACAACTATGAATTAATAATTTTGATTATGATACCATAGCCCGAATTTCTCCCCAACATATCTCCCTTTCTTCCCTAATTGCTCACTTCCTTAGCCTCTATAGCCCTCCCCTCGATACATACCTAGCCACCTCCTGAATCACACCATGTCCTGCAGATTCAATTAAAAAGGCAAGCACCAAACATTTATTTGTCACCCTCAAACCTCTCACACCTTCTCAACCACACTTCCTTCCACATCCATCCCAGGGTTTTAAAAAATCTCCAAATCATAAACTAATGCATTCCCTAACTCACAACTGGGGATGAGCGACGCTCACATCCAGTAAATGAATTTTAAAAAAGCAACTGCATCCCTGGCCTTTGGCCCTTTAGATAACAACTGCAAAGTTATGACTAATTTCTCCACCACACCCTCACTTCCATCTTTGATGTTCTCACCAACAAAACATTGACCATCTCCCACCTGCTCTTCACAGCACAGCTGCATGTCCACTCCCACAAATCGACATGATACAACCTTAAGTAGCTGGTACAAACAGAATTTCACCAATTATCATCTCTGATAGGACCACAGCAAGTTGTACTGCGTGTCACTTTCCTCTACTCCAGGACATTCTACATGGTATATAGTATTTAATCGAAGGCAGCTTTTACAGAGATTTAGGGATATTTTAATGCTACTTTAGTCTCCTCACCCTCCATGTGCCAATCCTCTTGGACACGATGCAAACTTATACCACTTGACCTATTCTGTATCATACGCCGGTCTAAAACCAGTTTAATTTAGGATGGCAAATTATACCATCAATTTGACTTGCACAAATTGTTTATCTTAGCTCTAAATAAACCTGGCAGAAACTACGTCCAATCCAATATAATGATTGACAGATTGCCTTTGCATTTTCTACACTCCGTTGGATAATAATTTTCATTCAGATATTCCTAACCAAATCAGGAACATTTCCATATTTCAAAAATGTCCACTGTCCACAACCAAAATGTAGTTTTTTTAAACTGGGCTGATGCAAAACCTTATTCCATTCGGCTACTAAGTGCAATGAAATATTTTTCATTTTGAAAAAGAGGGAAATTACAGCAATTACAAATTCATTCTACAACAATATTATGACTAAGATGTGCATACATATCAATCCCAACTTTGTTCTATAATATTTTTAAATATTAAAAATCTCAGAAAAGGTAACATTTTTACCATTTTTAAATTTTTAAAAAATAAATTCAATCACCCATTAACTGAAATTGTGTAAGGTTCACAGAACCAAAATTTCAGATTTCCTGCTCCAACTATCTATGAGAAAAAGCCATTTGCCTTTAACAATATTTGCCCAAGTGCAAAAGACTCCTCCCAGAGATTGGTGGGGATAATGCACAGTATGGAGCAGAGTCGTATGGCTCTTTGTGTCAACAGCAGGTGTGCAGAACCCTTGTTGTCAACATGATAAAACGAAACAGATGAATTTCACACCTCCATGAAAGTACAGATCCTTTGTTTTGGTTCTCTAGAGACAGGCAGCACACGGGCACAATAAAAACAGCACTGTACTTCTAGATCTTCTACTGACGTAGCTGGTTTCATCTAGGGTGATGGAACTGACTTCTACCCAAATGCAGTGCTGTATCCCATCAGAAGAATTACTATACATTAAACTGAAACGCTATTTGCAAATCTTTTCAGTGACTATTTATTAAGACTATTTATGTGTGCCCAAATTCTACACTGATGGACAGCTCATGAAAAGCTGCTCATAAATCTGAAAGGTTTACGTATGTTCCTTCATTAAAACTAGCACAACATTAACCAGGAATCAAAAACAAAGGTAGACAAAAATTCAGTGTGATGACACAAACGTTAGAAGCAAACTGTTTGCTTCTAACTGTCGTAACGTATTGTTCTAAACCATAAGCAACTACATTTAAAGGTTCAAAAATGGCATTATTTCCTTGTGACTCATATACTGTGGTTCTTACAATCCTTTGAGCTGTCAAATTAATTTATTGAATTACTGAAGTAGCAGCGCTGATCGCATTGTGGGGAAATCTGCACACAAGTAGTAGCCCCACCCCAAGAGTTAAAGTCAAGGGTGAGCCCACCTTGACTTGTCCAGGTTCCTGTTATTATTTTAAAGTTGTTGAGTCATTAATTGGCTTGGGGCAGGACTTCCGCCTCCAGCAGGGAAGAAGTCCTGTCTGCCAATCAAATGGCTGGCATCTATAGTTCCAGCAGCGTCACTGGGAGTGGTGGCAATTGCTGGGACTATAGGTAGTCCCCAAACACTGAGGAGCCATGGATCCAGATGAAGAGCTGAATGGATGTTTCATTCAGGCAAGGTGGACAGGCCTTGAGGTAAGGAGATGTGGGACAAGGAAAATATCATGGGGTGGCCTCCATTGGGAGGAGACTGCTGCCAGGTGGCCATTAATTGGTCTCTTAAAGGGCCTGAATAAGCCCAAAGACAGGCAGGCAAACTGTCCAGTAAAATACCAGTGGCAGCAGGAACGTTGCCACTACCTTGGTACTCTTATTTAGCCCTGCCTGCTCTTGAGGATAATGGGAAAAAATAGCAAGGCATTTCTGTTCAAGGGGTGCAAGATTTAAATTATATGTTTTGAGGAAAATAGCAGCTGAAGTGGAGGCAGGGATGGGGGAGCGGGCGGGTGGTGAAAAGAGGCAGTTCCAGAAAGTAGGCTGCAACAGCTGAAGGTCCTACCACTGATTGTGGAGTGATGAAGGCCAAGTATGAAAATAAAACAGCACAGCTGGAACAGGTTGTAAAAAGAGTGGAGTGGCATTAAAGAGCATTTGGGGAAGACAACTTTGAATTTGATTTACATTAAGGCTGAAAGATTTAGGGGGGGCAGTGTAGATAAATGGGGTTTAAATATGGGACAGAATGCATGCAACCAAGCCATATAGGGAGGAATATGGGAGGTAAATGACAGCAGCTTTGGGGAAGTTGAGCCTGGAGGCAAGGGAAGTACCAGTTTCGATAGTGGTAGGAAAGGAGTAAGCACTCTTGGAAATAAACATGAAACTGAGAGACACTGAGCTACTAGTTGTAGAAAGAGAATGGAGTCAGAGGCAACGGTAAGGAATACTTGGATGCTTTTGATATTTCCAAATTTGAACTGGAAAAGATTCTGGTTAATTCTCAAGTTATTGAACAAGCAATCTGGCACTGACAAGGTTGTCAGAGTCAATGATGTTTCTAGTCACAGATAGCAAACTGACCCCACGCATAAGGATTTTACCAATGGACATTGAAGAAGCATGAACAAAGCATGCGTCAGGTACTTTGTGAAAATCTTCATGCTCCTCTTTAGTACAGACTCTCAAGATTTCTTTTAAAACAGTTGAATCTATCACTGGTTCACAATGTGTTAAAAGACTGATTATAACAGAGCAATTGGTTGCTCTTCAGCAATTTAAAAATGACTGAACTCCTGAATTGCTACATAATTAAAAATTGCTACACACTTAAAAAGCTATTATCTCAGTGAAACTTCACCATACTATAATACCAAAAAGCAGAGCTTTCTAAATGACAAAGCAGTTTGTGTATTTTAGAATTTTTAAAAAAGATGTCCACAGCCCTAATGGTCAATTAAACCCCAGCAATATTAGGAGAGATGGAGAAGGTAAATTCTGAATTAGACTGGTGTAGAGAACGCAGGGAATGGCTCAAGCCCTTAGTCTGCGCCATTATCCAAAGGCACCAAACACAGATTTCAGATCAAGTGGGAGATAGCCAGATCCTCATGGCTAAACTAATTTCTCTTTAAAAAAAAATCTGCTCTATTACTTCTCCCAACCAATAGAACAAAACTGTAACAGGTTACTTCATGTTACAAATTACAAGTTTGACAGGCCCAGTTTTAAATCTGGGATCCAGGAAGAAGAATGAACAGTAACAGGTTTAAGCATTTAATTTTTCACATCATTGGTGCCCAAATTGAGGTCGACTACCTCAGCACAGGCCAACAACCTGTCTTTCTGCTCAATGTCACTGCATGCAAGGTAAAAGGTAAGTCATCATAGTCCCAGGTGACCATAAGCTAGTTATTTAACCTGAAGATCACCACACCTCAGGCAAGGGGACGAGAAGGTGGGCCTTCATAAATAACCTCAGCTGATGCAGGAAGTGAACTCACGCTATTGAGGTTGCTTTGCATCACAAACCAGCTATCCAGCCAACTGAGCTAACTGACTACAAATGTATCCATTGTATCACTAGGGTGGCAGTAATTTTTGAAAATTTGCACAGCAAAGCAGAGGAAACAGTGCAGAATGATCTCAACTTCTAGCAATACGCCACACCTAGAGACAGATTCTCATTTCCTGTTCAGCATCAAAGAGTAATTGAGAACGGATATAATTTTGGTGAACAAAACAAACTGAACATTCCTCCATTTCGGCTCAAGTATTATTTTCCCCAGATAGCCCATACTTCTGCTCATCAACATCTTGTTTATGTTGGGATTAGCAATCACTCCAAATAACTGTCTTGTTTAGACAAATCTTCAGTTCACCAACAAATACTTGCACAACTGGGATTCCTGATACACTTTCAGTGGAAATGGGGCACTTGTATGTTTTGGTATATACTTGCATGAAGTTGTATGTACACAAACCTGCACATGGTAATACTGAAATTGAACACTTACAATATTTTATATGGTTTGAATTTGGCAAGCATGTATTATGAACAGTGGAAGGGACATGCGGTTTGATATGATCTGCCATCTTTGGGACACATGGCCTACATACCTGGCATCACCCTGGCACTGAGATTGATATACCACGTTACTCATTTATGTGATAGGCAAAAACGTCTTTTTGGCTTGATGGCAGCATTGTGCTAGTGGCGAACATGACTAGTGATGCTACTGCATAGTAACAATAAAATACAGTTAAAAAACACGAGCAAACGCCGGTTGCAGACAAACTTATTCCAATCTCAACCAGATGTGCAGATATTTATAGTCACAACCATAACTTCTAACGTCCAGAAGTTGACTGCATACAAATGCATAACACTCTTTATTTACAGCTTAATTATATTCAGTTATAATTACAATTTTGAGTAGTGAACATTGAAGAAAATTGAGATCATTCAGCATTTAAAATTAGATGCATTGCAATACTTTCTTGTGCAACCCCCAGATGATACTCCCATCATTGCAGACAAGTTAGTCTTCACCTTTATATTTGCATTACACTAACAGCACCTGTGTTGATTTTTATAAATCAATCAATTTTATTCAAAATAGATCTTTTGCCAATTTATTTTTTACGTTTTGTTTCAGTTTAAGAAAAAAATCAAGGAATTTATTTGGCCTATTGAACAAACTGGCATACTGATGAAGTTGCAAAAAAAAAGTTGCCGAGAGTAATTACTGCCAATTTAGGATTTTTATAGTTCCACATGCTGCAGGATTGGTTTTTATCAGAAGCCTTGTAAATAGGGCCCAGGCCATTTGCTCACCATGCAAGCTAGATGCTGAAATAGGGTGCATCAAAGGCATCCTGCAGGATAACAGCTACCCTATCAGATCATTTTGTGCTGTATATCGTGCAAACACATGAATGGGCTGAAGGCTGTCACTTTAGGCCCTGAAATATAACCAGTCTACCTCAGATTACCCTAGAAGGACAAGGTACCTTAAAACTTTGAGCAAACTGTTTCACTATGCAGTAGCACCACGAGTCATGTTCGCCACTAACAAAATGCTGCCATCAAGCCGAAAAGATGTTTTGCCTATCTCACAAATGAGTAATGTGGTATATGAATCTCAGTGCCAGGGCAATGCAGGTATGTTGGTCGTGTCCCAAAGACGGCAGATCATATCAAACAGCATGTCCCTTTCACTGTTTGTAATAGATGCTTGCAAAACTCAAAACTGAGTCCAACATTAGATGTGATTCGGCATTAGGCAACATTTGCTAAACAATCCTCAGTGCTAAAAATTACGCTGACAACCAATTTAAGATGGTCAGTTGGGCTCGCAGTCTGACGTGTTTGCGCATACTGGAAGTTTCACAAACTCATACACATGAGTTTGCAGACAAAGAACATCTACACACATTGCACCTGTTTTAGCTAAAAAAAAATAAGTGACAGCCAGTTGCAGATTCATTCCCCTGGGCAATGCCTTGACCAATCAGGGCCAAGCTGCCTGCTTTAAATTTCAAACAATTTTTGGCAGTTATCTATTATTGCCATTCTCATAATTATAAATTCCTTGGGCTGAAAATAATACTAGCATAAGTCACCATCACCTGGGCCATTCTCCATGGCAACACCTTTAACAGAGTCCACTTGCCAAACAATAGCACTCTCTCTCTCCTCATAGTATAAATGTTGTTTTCCCCTTATACTGGCATTCTTGCAAAGTGTCCTAATGAGTGCAAGATGAAAAGCTTTCAGCAATTTTTAAGACTACCAAATGACCATTTATACTATTATTTTCAGCCCAAGGAATTTATAATTATGAGAACAGCAATAATAGATAACTGACTATTTTTTTTTAAAAAGCTCAACTTTCCCAGAAGACTTCAAGATCACATGCATCAGAATTTTAGCACACTATCCCCAAGCAGTGAATGCTGCAAATTTTCCATCTAAACTGTGGAGATCATTAGTCTTTCCAAAGCAATGGAAGTAGAAAAGAGAAAAAATGAAAAGGCCAATTACACTCAGGTGTTATTGGTGGCCTAAAGGTGGTTTCCAGGCTGCGCTCAGTCATGGAAGGTACACCGTGGAGAAGCTACCATAAGAACATACAAAACATGTTGCAAAAACCATAGGAAGATGATCAGGCCAAAACATTCTCTCCATTGCTTTAACCTGCTGTACTTGAGTTAATATTTCCAATATCCCTACTCTCATTCCTTGTAACCATGAATGACAACACAAAATAATATGCTGCAGAAGATTGTCCTCAGCACTCTTTACTGGAAAGACTGTCTCCACTAAAGTAAAGCAAAGTAAAATCGTGAATCCTCATAACTTCAAAATAAGTTAAGCTATTTATGCAATTAATCTAATCAATTTCATAACAGATAAAGTCAATAAAGGGAACATAATGCATGTTGTCAAAGTATTTCTTAAAATCCATATAGACTAAGTACTAAATAAAAGGTTGGTTAACAAAAATTGATGTTCAAGGAATAGAAACATCAGTTTCAGCTCAGGTATAAAAAAAATTGGCTTACGGACAGAAAACAGCTTGTCATGGTAAATGGTCATTTTTCAGACTGGAGGATGGTGAGCAATGATGTTCACTCAGGGTCTGTGCTAGGACCACTACTTTTAAAAAAATACATGAAATGATCTGGATATTGAGTACAGAATATAATAAACATTTTTCAATGATACCAAACTTGGAGATATTGCAAACAGTGAGGATGGTATCAATAAACAGCAATAGGGCACGGTTAGACTAGCACATTCAGCAGACAAGTGGCAGATAAAACGTAATAGACAGAAGTGTAAGTTGGTAGAAGAGATAGGGAAAGGCGGTATAGATTTAGTGGCGCAATTTTAAAGAGTGTTCAGGAACAGAGGGGCCTGGGGGATTATGTGCATCTAACATTGAGAAAAGCAGAACATATGGGATCTCCAGTTTCATAGAGGCATCAAGTACAAAAGAAAGGAAGTTGTGCTGAATCATACAAACCTCTGGGTGGACCACAACTACCTTATTGCATCTAGTTCCAGTCACCACACTTTAATGAGGATGTGAGGGTCCTTGATAGGGTGCAGAAGAGATTTACCTACTTGGTTCCAAGAATGAGAGAATTTATCTACAAGGTAGATTGGAGAAGCTGGGGTTGTTCTCTTTGGAGCAAAGGAAATTAAGGGAAATTTAACAGCAGTGTACAAGATTGTCAGGTTTAGAGACGGTAGACAAAGAAAAGTTCATATTATCAGATGATGGTACAAGCACTGGGGGACACAGATTAAGCAAGATATGCAGAGGGGGAACATGAGGAAGAATTTGTTTCATGTAGCAAGTGGTAATGACCTGGAACTCATTGTTTATGAAGCTGTGAAAGTGGGAATGATGAAGGGTTTCAAAATGAAATAGGATGACCATTTGAGGAAAACAAACATGCAGGGCTACAAGGATAATGCAGATAAATGTGACTAACTGACTGAAGTGCTTTACAGAAAGCAGAGAGCCACATGGACTCAATGTAGTGAATGGCTTACTTCGGAGCTATGACGACTTAAGTACTATATGGACTGGAATTCAAAAATCTACTTTTGTTTTATTCTAGGCTGCTGTGAAAACTCCTTATAAAACAATATATAATAAAAAAACTACTTTGGTGTAACAAATTATAGCATAATTTTCCTGTCACTTCAGCAAATCATTGCATCAACTATTCAGCAAACAAGCTTGACCACGTCAAATGGTCCTCATAGCCAGAACATTAGTATTTTATAGTTCAATATTAATGCGTAACCCCTCAAAAACAAAAACTGTTATTCTTTCGGAAAATAAGATATTTTGTTGAAAAGTATTGCCATGTTGAATTAGCCAAATCAGAATTTTGTACAGCACAAACTCTTCCTTAGAATACTCCCTTCAACAACATAGGAATATAGTGCTTGGGGATGTAAACAGTTAGGGTTGATAGACTTAAAGGCCCTATTTTCTAATTGTTTGATTACATGACTACCAATTATTCCATTAAAGAATTCAAGATAAAAGTGCAAAGTTGATGCTTTGTTAGAAAATATTCCTAATTCAGATCAAACCTCAATTAGAAAAAATAATCCAAATTAACCAAATTAGTGCTCAATCTATCCTAATACAAACAGGAAATCATGAACAAATGCAAACACGAAATATAATGGGTGTATTTAGGGAGGTGATGGCCTAGTGGTATTATCACTAGACTATTAATTCAGAAACTCAGTTAATGTTCTGGGGGACCACGGCAGGTGGAATTTGAATTCAATAAAAAATATCTGGAATTAAGAATCTACTGATGACCATTAAACTATTGTCAACTATTGGAAAAACCCATCTGGTTCACTAATGTCCTTTAGGGAAGGAAATCTGCTGTCCTTACCCTGTCTGCCTATATGTGACTCCAGAGCCACAGCAATGTGGTTGACTCTCAACTGCCCTCCAAGGTAAACTAGGGATGGGCAATAAATGCTGGCCAGCCAGCAATGCCCATGTTCCACAAATAAATGAAGAAAAATTCTAATATCTGAACAAGAATGTTTCCTGACCTGTTACTAGAAATGAATAATTAAGAAATTTATTATTCCAATTTTGCATTCCATTAAAGAATATTAATTTGGTGAGGAAACCAGGTTAGAATGAAATGCATACTGTAAATATGCAACATACTTGGCTGTTCGAAATAGATAAGTGGTGTCCAGATAAACAGCTTTCAATTGTACTTGTGCTGCATTGCTAGAGAACTGTTGAAACTGGGAATATAACATGACAATGTTTATCATTTGCAGTTATTCACTGTTGGCTAAGGAAATATAAAGAATTAATAAAAGCAGTTTTCATAGGAGTCCTTCACAGGTGCATCTGTACCCAGACAATTAATAGTTCCTTATTCAGATTTACATATACCCTTTATTCAAGTGCAAATTTCTTGTAATATTCTTCATTCTGTATTTAAACACAGGAACCATGTATTGCGTGGACAATCCAAATAGTTCAGCTGCATGTATTCAAATGTCACAACACATTTTTGTTATCAGGACAGGGGTAACCACACAAACTTCCTTACTTGGTAAATACATAATCAGCTTGGTTTTTTTGGCTGCAGTTGACATGGGGCTAGGCTATGTCATTATATCAGTGCAAGTAAACAGAAATGCTTCTGCTAACAAGATTAGGCCAAAACAATGTGGTGAAAAGCTACATAGACATTACCAAAATTTTTTACTCAATTTCAAGAGTAACAATCCTGCTAATACCCAATAACGATTAGCATCCGGATTTTCTATTAACACTTGATATAAGGATATGCAGCATACATTCTTGGAAGCAGCGAACTGCTCCTATCTCCTAACGAGGCCAGCATCGTGGCACAATGGTTAGCACTGGTACCTCTCAGCACCAGGGATCTGGGTTTAATTCTGACCTTGGGTGACTGTGTGGAGTTTGCATGTCCTCCCCATGTCTGCATGGCTTTCCTTTCCAAGTGCTCCAGTTTCCTCCCACAGTCCAAAGATGTGTAGGTTAGCTGGATTGAACATGCCAAATTGTCCTTTAGTGTCCAAGGATGTATGAATTAGCCACGGTAAATGTGTGGGGTTATGGGGATTGGGGGGGGGGCTGCGCAAGATACTCTTTCAGAGAGTCTGTACAGACTAGGAGAGCCGAATTGTCTCCTTCTGAACTGCAGGGATTCTACGATGAATACAGTGAGCACAATGAAAGTATTAATCCGATTTAAAAGGAGCTGCTTTACTAAATAGAGATGAAACTGTTTGCTAATGAAATATAAAGAATTAATAATCTCACCTTACCAGGGCTAGTTATAATGAAGATTTCTCACAAGTGAAAAACATTTTTGATGAGATATCTGGTCCTTCTGTTTGTCCTACTACTCCAATTGTAGCCTCATACCATTTGACAGAATTTTGGCCACATGGTACTGGAATCTGTTGAGCACTTTTTAACATGCATGAAACTTTCATTCATAGGAAACACCAATTCTGTGGGCACTGAAACTGAAAACTGAGTCCAATTAATACACTTAGTCTGCAGGTTACTTTCACTCTGAAAAATACTTACAAGCACCAACGATTTCGGTTTTGCATCGACTTGACATTATTGCTTTCTCAAAAGGAAGTCAATGTTCTAACCCAAACAAAAACATTCAGTCTACAAATAACGTATTATACGAAGCATCCTTCAAGTAAAAATATGAGTTGGAAAATAATTTTCCATATTTATACGGTAGCTTCAAATGGTCAACTCAAAGCAAAGTGATCAAAATAAGGCTTTACAAAAACACAGATCCGTTGTTCCTGATGACATATCCTGGATTAGCTGATTCTCATTTTATTCGAGGTCAGATGCAATGGCGAATAAAATGAATTTTCATAAACCTTCAGAAATATTCCAACATAATATAAGAAAATAAGAAATAGGAGGAGTAGGCCATCTAGCCCCTCGAGCCTGCCCCGCCATTCAATAAGATCATGGCTGATCTGATAGTGGTTTAGTTCCACTTACCCGCCCGCTCCCCATAACCCTCAATTCCCTTATTGATCAGAAATCTATCTACCTGTGACTTAAACATATTTAACGAGGTAGCCTCCACTGCTTCAATGGGCAGAGAATTCCAGAGATTCACCACCCTCTGAGATAAGTTGTTCCTCCTCAACTCTGTTCTAAACTGACTCCCCCCTTATTTTGAGGCTGTGTCCTCTAGTTCTTGTTTCCTTTCTAAGTGGAAAGAACCTCTCTGCCTCTACCCTGTCTAGCCCCTTCATTATCTTATATGTCTCTATAAGATCTCCCCTCAGCCTTCTAAACTCCAACGAGTAGAGGCCCAATCTACTCAATCTCTCCTCATAAGCTAACCCCCTCATCTCTGGTATCAGCCTGGTGAACCTTCTCTGTACTCCCTCCAAGGCTAATATATCCTTTCGCAAATAAGGGGACCAAAATTGCACACAGTACTCTAGTTGCAGCCTCACCAGTACCTTGTACAATTGCAGCAAGACCTCCCTGCTTTTATACTCCATCTCCTTCATGATAAAGGCCAACATTCCATTTGCCTTCTAGATCACCTGCTGCACCTGCAAACAGAGTTTTTGCGATTCATGCACAAGGACCCCCAGGTCCCTCTGCACAGTAGCATGTTGTAATTTTTCACCATTTAAATAACAGCCCATTTTACTATTATTCCTTCCAAAGTGGATAACCTCACACTTGTCAATGTTATACTCCATCTGCCAGATCCTCGCCCACTCACTTAGCCGATCCAAATCTCTCTGCAGACTTTCCGCATCCTCCACGCAATTGGCTTTCCCATTCATCTTTGTGTCATCCGCAAACTTTGTTACTCTACACTCGGTCCCCTCCTCCAGATCGTCTATGTATATGGTAAATAGTTGAGGCCCCAGCACCGATCCCTGCGGCACGCCACTAGTCACCAACTGCCAACCAGAAAAGCACCCATTTATTCCAACTCTCTGCTTCCTGTTAGATAGCCAATCCTCAATCCACGCTAACACATTACCCCCAACTCCCTGTACCTTAATCTTCTGCAACAACCTTTTGTGAGGCACCTTATCGAACGCCTTCTGGAAATCTAAAAACACCACATCCACCGGTTCACCTCTGTCAACTGCACTCGTTACAACAGAAGGTGCAAAGCCCATTTTAAGCTCAATGCAAGTATTAGAGTAAATCAAATTGTACTTTTCACCTGTGGATTTGGAGAATTTTAATCTAGGTTTTTTCAACCATCCTCCAATTAAAACTACAGACGCACAAAGTAAGCAGACAAAAATGAGGCTCAACAGCAGTCTCTTCAGCTAAAGTTGAACAATGGAGGATTTTCTCCAGTGTGATTCTTACTGGAAAACATTTTATGGTTAGAAATGGCCTCACTATTAACTCCCACTCCAACTTCAACAAATCTTTCAAGAGTGATATAATTTGAACATAAATGGCAGCTTCAAGCCAATATTTCAGAGGCCAATGGGTCAACCATAGGTCGCAATGTTACAGTGGCTTATTCATCTCCAAAGCTGCTAAATGTTTATAGGGAGCAGCCATTCAAACAAAAATTACAAAGTGTGACTTGTTCACTTTGTATATGATGAACAGTTCCTTTTGATTTGAGTTAATAATTAAATAAGATGAATTGCTCACACCATCAGGTTGATTGGTGATCTTAAGAGGAGATGGTCTTAAAGAGGGCACTTAACTCTCAGCCATAAAAACAATATTACATAACTAAAGGCTTTATACAGATCAACACCTTAGTTTAGGCATTGTATTTACTGCTTTCCTTTGAATTTGTTCGGATATCCTCTGAGAATGCAAATTATGTTAATGCAGTCCATCAAATGAAGATAAAAGAGTTAAATCCCAGAGGACAACGCAGAGTGGCTGTTCTTGACATAAAAAAGTAATATTTTATTGAGTATGGCATCAAGGAGGCCTAGTAAAGCTGAATCCACTGGAGATTGGGGAAATTTCTCCACTGACTAAAGTCATACACAGCGCAAAGGAAGATGACTGTGATCATTAGAGGTCAATCATCTCAGCCCTCGGATTGCTGCAGGTGTTCCTCAGGGAATATCCTCAGCTTCACCAAATGGCCTTCCCTCTATCGTAAGGTCAGAAGTGAAGATATTTGCTGATGATTGCGGTACCCAGTGTAATTCACAATTCTTTAGATACTGAAGCAGTCCATGCTCACTTGGAACAAGGCCTGAACAACATTCAGACTTGGGCTGAAAAGAAAGTAAGTAACACTCGCAACACCCTAATATCAAGCAATGAAAATTTCCAACAAGGAAGAATCTAACAATCTCCCCTGACATTCAATGGCACTATCACTGCAAACTTCCACCCCAAGCCTGGATTTGGTCAGAAACTTAATTAGACCAGTAACATACTGTGGCTACAGGAGCATGTCAGAAGCTGGATATTCTGAATAACCCACTCAACATCTCAACGCCTTTTCCACCATCTGCAAGGTACAATTCAGGAGTGTGATGGAATAGTCTCCACTTGCCTGAATGAGTGCAGCTCCAACAACACTCAAGATCAAGAATAAAGTAACCTGCTTGATTAGCACCCCATCCACCACTTCAAACACTGAACATCATGGCTGCAATCTACATCTGCAAGATGCACCATAGCAATTCATCAAGGCTTCTTCAGCAACACCTTCTAAACCCAAGTACTCTGATCCAGAAGGATGACGGTAGCAGGAGCATGGAAACATCATCACCTCCAAGTTTCCCTTCAAGTCACACATCATCCTAACTTGAAAGTTTATCACCTTTCCTCTATGGTTGCTGGGTCAAAATCCAGTATATCCCTACCCAATAGCATCTTCAGAAGTACCTTCACCAAATAGAATATAGCAGGTAAAGGATGCAGCTAACTATCACCTTCAAGGATATCTAGGGACATGCAATAAATGCTGGCTTTAATAGTGATGCCCAAGTTCCATGAATGAATTTTTTTTTAAGCTTGCCTGTTCACCTACTGTTCAGCATATTATTACTTCAAATCAGAAGCAGTGTGATACAGCAATGCTGTACCAGTTTCCCACAATAAAATAGTTCCTGTGGAGGCACACAATAGTTCCAGTAGCCAGGGCAATTTACATGAAGCTTTGTTAGCTATCCTCAGCTTGCGGTTAGAAACTTAATACAGCCGAAAAGGTCAATGAAGATACTCAAATCCAGACTCAACTATGAAAATTAATCCAAGAGATTCAATATTTGGTGGTAAGGGGAAAAAAGATCTCCAAAATAAAGCAGCTTTTCTGGAACTAAATCTAATTCCTTTATTTCCCTCTACTGTCTCCTGCTCAGGAGAGCTGTACAAAACTAACAATAACATTCCTAGTTCATCCAATAAAGTGCAATATGTACCTGCTTTCTTTTGTCCCTCTGGCCCTATAATTCTGCACTTAACATTCATGTTTGACATAAAGGTATTATTTCACTTGAGTGTGGCATCAGGAAGCCCTAGTAAGGCTGAATTCACTGGAGATTGGGGAAATCTCTCCTCCAACTAAAGTCAAACACAGCACAAAGGAAGATGACTGTGATTGTTAGATGTCAATCAAAATTAGTAATTCTTAGCAGACATTGACACCCGAAATGAAGGCTCAAATTCTTTACACAACTCGTGCTTTATAATTAGGAAAGGGTTTTTCTGAGCTTAGGATATTCCGTGACGAACTCCGACAGCAATGTCCTGGGGCTGAGATAATTGACATCGAATAATCACAGTCTCTCCCTTTGTGGTGTGTTTGACTTTAGTCGGTTGAGAGTTTCCTCCCATCTCTGGTGGATTCAGCTCGACTACGGTTCCTTGATGCCACACTGGTGCGAAATATTACTTTTATGCCAAACATAATTGTGTCATGACTGGACTGGGAGCATCACAAATATAAGTATCTACTGGCAAAATGAAAAATGTAGAAAAAGCAATTAAGTTTGTGATTGTCTCTTCTGTTGAAAACAAACATATCATTTTTGTCGATTTGAGAAAGAGGAGGTTACTTCAAATTCTAGCTAAGTAAAGTTGGGTACTTTTCCAGGATGGTGGTTTCACTCAGTTGTTTCAATTATGACTAAGTTATGCAAATTCCTTTTTTGCTCAGTTGTGCATGGAACAAGGAAATTTTGTGCTACAATAAATTCTCCAGTGCATAATTAAGCTCAACTATATATCCAATATTAGAACCATAGAATCCCTACAAGTGTGGACAGCCCATCAAGTCTGCACTGACTCTCAAAAGAGCATCTTACCTAGGCCCACACCCTATCTCCATAACCCTGTGCATTTACCATGACTAATCCACCTAACCTACACATCTTTGGACTGAGGGGGGTAACTGGAGCACTCAGAGGAAACCCATGCTAACACAGGGAGAATGTGCAGTCTCCACACAACAGTCATCCAAGGCCAGATTTGAACTCAGGTCCCCAGTGCTGTGAAACAACCAAGCTAACCACTGTGCCACCGTGCAGTATATTTAAAATTCCCCTCATTTATCACATTTGCAGTGAAGGAAAAATGATACAGATAAATGTAAAGTACAGCACACATAAGCAGGAAAATAAGTATCACTGGCACACCATAAACAGATATAGAAGAAGTTGAAAGAGACATAGAAGTTTTAATTAATTGGATGCAAAACATATCCAACCAATGCTAAGCAACTAAGTAACATAGCCAATGGAATGTTCAAACACACAGCCAAAAAAAAGTAATCATGATTAAACTACATAATCTAGTCAGAGCACACAGTGAATATGGTGCCCAGTTTCTGTCACCAAGACAGAAGTAATACATCCAAGCATTGAAGGTAATGCAACAAGGAGCCACTAAGACTTATCCCTACTGTTAAAGATCTGTGCTTATGATCAATGATTAGAGAAATTTGGAATCTTCGGGCTTTGAAAAGGCAGATCTAAGAGGAGATCTTATGCAAATTAATTTGGAAGTGCATCATGAGTGACCACAGGTTCTAAGCTCGTAAAAAGCAAATTTAGGATTCCTATCAAAAAGTTGTTCTTCAAAGAAGAAAGATTGATGCATGGAATGGATTCCCAAATTAAACAGTTAAGATAAAAATCTTGAAATCAACAATCCAAAGATGTGTGGGTTAGGTTGATTGGCCAGGTTAAAAATTGCCCCTTAGAGTCCTGAGATGCGTAGGTTAGAGGGATTAGCAAGTAAATATGTGGGGGTAGGGCCTGGGTGGGATTGTGGTCGGTGCAGACTCGATGGGCCGAATGGCCTCCTTCCGCACTGTAGGGTTTCTATGATTTCTTCTATGAATCATTTGAAAGCTGCAATTGACATTAGATTATCCGATATAAATGAACAAAGATGAGCAAAGTCACTTTCCTGATCTATCAATGGATATGGAAAATCCTTCATAATAATCTCAAATGGGATAACAGCCAAACAGATTGAGATGGATTGACATAGATACATTCATTCATACTTGTTGGTCACCTGTGGCATATTCTCAGAAGCAGATAATTTCTAAGCGGTTCTTCAATTTAAGAGGCTTATTCCTTTAAAGCCACAGATATATTTGCTCAGTTTAATTGGCTTCCGTGCTCATCTAATAACAAATATCTTTCAATCTGTATACTTTCCTTATCAAGCAGTAATTAACTAATTGAGCTCAGGTAATTAGACTGAAGGTCTATTGGGCTTAAGGTCTCAGGCCACATTAAATGCAGCTCTTCCATGGAAACAGGATATTACACTGCATGTAATATAGAATAAGGCTCCTGTTAGGATACCAGATCAGAAACGCCAAGGTATATTATGAGGTCAGGCTCGACCCTAACAAATTGGCAGGGAGATTCAAGCGGAGGCCGTGTAACGGCCTTCCTGCTGGGCGCCACAGCCTCCGCGTATCGTCGGATTTCCGGTGTCGTCAGCTCTGTGCCAGAAATCAGCATGGAAATGCAAAAATTATTTGATTGAAGATTTAAATATAATTAGCAGGCCCAGGACTGAAGTCTCCAGGCCCGCTAGCCTCCGCAAACCCACCACCCCCCCAAATTGAGGGTCGAGGAAGTTGGGGGTTGCCCCTGGGCATTGCCAACATGGCCCCGTGGCACTGCCACACCAGGAGACCGGTGATTGAGCCGGCCGGCGATTGGGAGGCCGGCAGTGCAGAGTGACTGCCATGCGCTGATTTCAGCACTTGCACAGTGGCCACTCAGTGCTCTGCTGCTGGCCTCTCCAGTGGGAATAGGCCCTGCCCCCTGATCTTTAATGAGATTCACGCTAGTGCACTCTGCAGTGCACAGAATGTCGGAGATTCATTTTGAAAGTCCTGCTGAAAGAAACAGTGGGATTTACTACAGTTTTTACACAAATTCGACACTTAGAATGTTTTTGGGAGAATCCCATCCAGGGTGTTCCACTTCAGGTGCAATTCTACTGACATGCTGAGAAGCTTTTATCAAAACAAACTTTATTTAACAACACAGTTTAACTGTAAGAAATGAATTCGCTTAACATTTAACAATTGAACAAGACTTAAGCATGGTAAGATACAATTCTCAACTGTTAACCTATCCCTACGAGTTCCAATTCAGGCAATATTCCTCTTACAGACTTAAACCCCCTCAGTTAACAAAACACAGGCTTACTTGCTTGCATCAGATTAACAGTCCTCGAGCTTCCAGAATGCTTCTGGTGAAAGACAGAGAGAGAGACACCTCTTGCTTCTTTCAGAACTGGTCAACAAGTTATTTTAAGAATAAAAGAGAAATTGTGCATCTTTCCTGCAAGCTTAGCTCCTCCCATTAAGCATATGACTCTGCCCGTCAATTAATTTAATCAAAACTCTGCTCTGAAACCCCAGAGGAAACCCAAATAAACACAAATGCATTTAGCTTAGCTTGAAACAAACATTCCAGGTCTAAAACGAGTACTTAGCCTGTGCTCCCAGCTATCAATTTAAAAGATTTCTTAGACAAATTGGCACCTTCCAAACAGATCCGAATTCTAAACATACTCCTTACAAGAAACATGATACACATATATATAGTATCACACTTCTGACATTAGAACATGCATATCATCTGACAAACTTTTCTTGATGTTGCATGCGTTTAGTTCATAAAAAGCTCTTTCAATTAACATAAGTCATCTGACTCAAAATATCACCCTTGCACCTGGTCATCCCATATGCTAAGACATCAAATAAATCCCAAGTTTTATCGCACACATGGAGAAGACAGACAGGTACATAAATTTGAAAGTCTTACTTCATCCTTGCAAAACTCTTGTGCACAATTGGAACAACTATTAAATTTACTGAATTTAGTTTTCTACACCGAATTTGAACTTAGAACCGGATAGTGAATTACCTTTAGCAATGCACTGTATTCAGTCACACAGATAAAGTAAAAGAATTCAATGTAAATTTTCCTGGTGAGAGTACAAATACTTAATCCCAACTTGAGTAGCATGTTATAACAATGTAATGGCATTACAGTTTGTGTCTTTCTAATAATTTTCATTAATTACATACTTTAGTTTGCTCGCATATTGCACTCTAAGCAGGCTACATAATAAGGCCACATATAAAGTGCATCTCACTCTCAGGATAAAAAGGTGCCCGAAAACTGTTGAGAGAAAAATGTACAGAGCTGCCTTGGAAATACCACTGAAAAGCTTAACTGCAAAACATAGTTTGAGCATGTAAAATCTCCAATATTGCTCTGGATGAATCAGTAAAATAAATTTTGTTATTGCCATGTCTTGCAGCTTGATCCATTACATCTAATGCAAAAAATGAAAAAGCTAAAAAGACAATCCTAATCACATAGAATACTCGCAATAGTAACCATCGATTAGCGACACTTCTACTGACATTATTAGCTCCGTATGGCACAATCCATGTTAGGTTTGGTGCGCAAGGCTTGGCTAAAATAGATTACTTGGTGATCTACCTCATCATTGTTGTGGAATCTTGCCACAGAAAATTGGCTGCCATGTTTGCCAACATTACAACAATGACTTTGCTTCAAAGTACTTTGCAGCCTGTGAAGCACTTAAGGATATCCTGTGGTTGTGAAAAATGCAACATAAATCAAAGTGCTTTTTTTTATTGCATGACTGCCACTAAGCTACATAATTCACAAGGCATGAATCTCCTAAAAGATCTGTGTCGCCTCACACCAAAACCTTTTAATAAGAGCCCCAGTTTATTCAATTTGATCAGAAATTTTTTAATGAAAATGTTCCAATTTCATTCAGACTCCAGCTCAGAAGTATATAACATTTTAGGTTTCTTCTCAAAGTATAATGAAGCATGGGGCCAGAACGTACTGGTTTGTGTATGAAGTTTCTCTGCACATTAAAGGAACATTTTGGACTAATGTTTTTGAGCTACAATCTATTTGGGAGTGACACGGTGGCAGTGGTTAGCACTGCTGCCTCACAGCGCCAGGGACCTGGGTTCGATTCCCGGCTTGGTTCACTGGCTGCGCAGGGTCGGCACGCTCTCTCCGTGTCTAAGTGGGTTTCCTCTGGGTGTTCGGGTTTCCTCCCACAGTCCGAAAGATGTGCTGGTTAGGTGCATTGGCCATTCTAAATTCTCCCTCATTGTACCTGAACAGGCGCCAGAGTGTGGCGACTACGGGATTTCCACTGTAACTTCATTGCACTGTTAATTTAAACATACTTGTGACACTAATAAATGAATACAAATAAACTAAAGCTGATAAGAATATGCAAATACATAAAGTTAGCTAATCAAACAATTAAACTCTGGTCTCAACTTGCATTTACTTAGCAAAATGACTTTTAAGGCCTCATATAAAAAAGAGACATTAGCTTGTTAATTACATTCAAGTTATTTACGATTGTCAAATATAAATTAGTCAATGTTATATTTGCATGTACTTGGCTCAAATTTTGAATTAATCAGAAATAACTCAAAACGGAGTTTGGTGCCTCAAACATTCTTTACAACACCAATAGGCAGCACGGTGGCAGAATGGTTAGCACTGCTGCCTCACAGCGCCAGGGACCCGGGTTCAATTCCGGCCTTGGGTCATTGTCTGTGTGGAGTTTGCGCGTTCTCCCTCGTTTCTGCCGGGTGCTCCGGTTTCCTCCCACAGTCCAAAGATGTGCAGGTTATGTGGATTTGCCACGCTAAATTGCCCCTTAGTGTCAGGGGAATTAGCAGGTTAAAGGACATGGTGAGTAAGTTTGCAGATGACACCAAGATTGGTGGCATAGTGGACAGTGAAGAAAGTTATCCCCAATTGCAACGGGATCTTGATCAATTGGGCCAGTGGGCTGACGAATGGCAGATGGAGTTTAATTTAGACAAATGCAGGGTGATGCATTTTGGTAGATTGAACCAGGGCAGGACTTACTCAGTTAATGGTAGGGCATTGGGGAGAGTTACAGAACAAAGAGATCTAGGGGTACATGTTCATAGCTCCTTGAAAGTGGAGTCACAGGTGAACAGAGTGGTGAAGAAGGCATTCGGCATGCTTGGTTTCATCGGTCAGAACATTGAATACAGGAGTTGGGACGTCTTGTTGAAGTTGTAGAAGACATTGGTACGGCCACACTTGGAATACTGTGTGCAATTCTGGTCACCCTATTATAGAAAGGATATTATTAAACTAGAAAGAGTGCAGAAAAGATTTACTAGGATGCTATCGGGACTTGATGGATTGAGTTATAAGGAGAGGTTGAAAAGACTGGGACTTTTTTCTCTGGAGTGCAGGAGGCTGAGGGGTGACCTTATAAAATAATGAGGGGCATAGGCAAGGTAGATAGTCAATATCTTTTCCCAAAGATAGGGGAGTCTAAAACTAGAGGGCATAGATTTAAGGAGAGAGGGGAGAGATACAAAAGTGTCCAGAGGGGCAATTTGTTCACACACAGGGTGGTGAGTGGCTGGAACAAGCTGCCAGAGGTAGTAGTAGAGGCGGGTACAATTTTACCTTTCAAAAAGCATTTGTTACATGGTTACGATGGGTATAAAGGGATATGGGCTAAATGCAGGCAATTGGGATTAGCTTAGAGGTTTTAAAAAAAAAGGGCGGCATAGACAAGTTGGACCAAAGGGCCTGTTTCCATGCTGTAAACCTCTATGACTATGACTCAAAATACATGGGGTGACATAGATAGGGCCTGGGTGGGATTGTGGTCGGTGCAGACTCGATGGGCCAAATGGCCTCCTTCTGCACTGTAGGAATTCTATTATCAGATTCAGAGGTTTACAGCATGGAAACAGGCCCTTCGGCCCAACTTGTCCATGCCACCCTTTTTTTTTTTAAAACCTCTAAGCTAATCCCAATTGCCCGCATTTGGCCCATATCCCTCTATACCCATCCAACTATCTAAATGCTTTTTAAAAGATAAAATTGTAACCGCCTCTACTACTACTTCTGGCAGCTTGTTCCAGACACATCACCCTGTGTGTGAAAAAATTGCCCCTCTGGACACTTTTGTATCTCTCCCCTCTCACCTTAAGAACACAAGAACATAAGAAATAGGAGCAGGGGTAGGCCATCTAGCCCCTCAAGCCTGCTCCGCCATTCAATAAGATCATGGCTGATCTGATAGTCGGTTCAGTTCCACTTACCCGCCCGCTACCCATAACCCTTAATTTCCTTAATGGTTAAAAATATGTGACTTAAACACGTTTAACGAGGTAGCCTCTACTGCTTCATTGGGCAGAGAATTCCAAAGATTCACTACCCTCTGGGAGAAGAAGTTCCTCCTCAACTCTGTTCTAAGTTGACTCCCCTATATTTTGAGGCTATGACCCCTAGTCCTTGTTTCCATTGTAAGTGGAAATATCCTCGCTGCTTCTACCCTGTCTAGCCCCTTCATTATCTTGTATGTCTCTATAAGATCTCCTCTCAACCTTCTAAACTCCAATGAGTACAGGCTCAGTCCACTCAATCTCTCATAAGCTAACCCCCTCATCTCTGGAATCAACCTGGTGAACCTTCTCTGTACCCCCTCCAAAGCTAATATATCCTTTCGCAAATAAGGGGACCAAAATTGTACACAGTACTCTAGGTGCAGCCTCACCAGTACCCTGTACAGTTGCAGCATGACCTCCCTGCTTTTATACTCCATGCCTCTCGCGATAAAGGCCAACATTCCATTTGCCTTCTTGATTACCTGCTGCACCTGCAAACTGAATTTTTGTGATTCATGCACAAGGACCCCCAGGTCCCTCTGCACAGTAGCATGTTGTAATTTTTCACCATTTAAATAAGTCCATTTTACTATTATTCCTTCCAAAGTGGATAACCTCACACTTACCAACGTTATACTCCATCTACCAGATCCTTGCCCACTCACTTAGCCTATCCAAATCTCTCTGCAGACTCTGTGTCCTCCACGCAATTTGCTTTCCCACTCATCTTTGTGTCATCCGCAAACTTTGTTACCCTACACTCGGTCCCCTCCTCCAGATCGTCTATGTAGATGGTAAATAGTTGAAGCCCCAGCACCAATCCCTGCGGCACGCCACTAGTCACCAACTGCCAACCAGAAAAGCACCCATTTATTCAGACTCTCTGCTTTCTGTTAGATAGCCAATCCTCAATCCACGCTAACACTTTACCCCCAACTCCGTGTACCTTTATCTTATGCAGCAACCTTTTGTGAGGCACCTTATCGAATGCCTTCTGGAAATCTAAATACACCACATCCACCGGTTCCCCTCTCGTTATATCCTCAAAAAATTCCAGTAAATTAGTCAAACATGACTTTCCCTTCATGAATCTATGCTGCGTCTGCTTGATTGAACCATTCTTTTCCAGGTGTCCTGCTATTTCTTCCTTAATGATAGATTCCAGCATTTTCCCAACTACGGATGTTAAGCTAACCGGCCTGTAGTTATCTGCCTTTTGTCTACCACCTTTTTTAAACCTTAAACCTATGCCCTCTAGTTTTAGACTCGCCTATCTTTGGGAAAAGATATTGACTATCTACCTTGTCTATGCCCTCATTATTTTATAGACCTCTATAAGGTCACCCCTCAGCCTCCTACTCTCCAGAGAAAAAAGTCCCAGTCTATTCAGCCTCTCCTTATAACTCAAACCATCAAGTCCCGGTAGCATCCTAGTAAATCTTTTCTGCACTCTTTCTAGTTTAATTTTATCCTTTCTATAATAGAGTGACCAGAATTGCACACAGTATTCCAAGTGTGGCCTTACCAATGTCTTCTACAACTTCAATAAGACGCCCCAACTCCTGTATTCAATGTTCTGACCGATGAAACCAAGCATGCCGAATGCCTTCTTCACCACACTGTCCGCCTGTGACTCCACTTTCAAGGAGCTATGAACATGTACCCCTAGATCTCGTTGTTCTGTAACTCTCCCCAACACCCTACCATTAACTGAATAAGTCCTGCCCTGGTTCAATCTACCAAAATGCATCACCTCACATTTGTCTAAATTAAACTCCATCTGCCATTCGTCAGCCCACTGACCCAACTGATCAAGATCCCGCTGCAATTGGAAATAACCTTCCTCACTGTCCACCATGCCACCAATCTTGGTGTCATCTGCAAACTTACTAACCATGCTCCCTATATTCTCATCCAAATCATTGATACAAATGACAAATAACAGTGGGCCCAGCACTGATCCCTGAGGAACACCACTGGTCACAGGCCTCCAGTTTGAAAAACAACTCTCTACAACCACCCTCTGGCTTCTGTCAAGAAGCCAATTTTGTATCCATTTATATACCTCATCCTGGATCCCATGAGATTTAACTTTATGCAACAACCTACCATGCGGTACCTTGTCAAAAGCCTTGCTAAAGTCCATGTAGACAACATCAACTGCACTGCCCTCATCTACCTTCTTGGTTACCCCTTCAAAAAACTCAATTATTCTATGAATAGAAAAATGTACAAGGACTTGAAATATGCATTGCATCTATAGCGGGTAGGAATATGAGCAGTTTTCATAAAGTAACAAAAGGGTCAGTAAAAACTATATAGTATAAAGAAGCAAACCAATCATAAAATATTGTTCCACATTTTATTTGGCAATCCTGGAAATTATCCCAAAATATGGTTTACGACACAATGGAAATTTTTAAAATACAAAATTTAGAACCAAGTAACTCAGTTCAAATTAAATGCAAATTAATTTCCAACACTCAAAGTACTTTTCTAGCCAGTTCATCTATCATGTACCAGCAGACCACATGGAATCTCAGAATTATCAATTTCAAAAACTAAACAGGGTAGCAGCCTTCAGATTCCTGTACATACCAGCTTTAAGAATTTGATTGACAGCAAGACTGCCCAATCAAAAAACAATGCAATATGCTGTCTTGCAAATCCCATGTCTTCTAATGCTAAATTTAGAGAAGATTACATTGTTTATTTTAGGGTAACTGGAATGTGATTTGGCGCAAAACATATCTGAACTCCCACTTTTGACACCAAGACTGTTCACACTGAACATAAATACAGTCTCTCATAAATACAGTGGACAACTAAAATAATAAAACAAAAATGCAGCTGAGAACATAAGGGGAATATTTATTCCATGCCTTTGTATTTTGTAATCCATTGGCTGATGTATTTTGGGATAACTTGAGGGTATGTAAAAACACGATGCAAATCGTGTTTTTACACATCCTCAAGTTATCAAGTTGTTTCCACGTATTCTGTGTTTTCCCAAAGTGATTAGTGGCTACCTCACTTTTAGTCACTATGATACTCAGAAATGAAAAATAAGCATAATTCACATCAATAGTGGTTAGCTATGCTGCCTCATAGCACCAGGGACCCGGGTTCAATTCCCGGCTTGGGTCACTGTCTGTGTGGAGTTTGCACATTCTCCCCGTCTCTTCGTGGGCTTCCTCCGGGTGGTCCAGTTTCCTCCCACAGTCTAAAATGTGCTGGTTAGGTGCATTGACCTGAACAGGAACCGCAGTGTGGCGAGTAGGGGAATTTCATATTAACTTCATTGCAGTATTAATGTAAGCCTTACTTGTAACTAATAAATAAACTTTAACAATAAATGACAACTTCTGGACAGACTGCACAATTTATTATTCAATATTCAGAAAGGTTCCCAGTAAAAGATCTTGATTTAAACATACATATTCAAGTAGAACACTTTGGTAAAATAAAGTACTATTCTCGAGATAATTGATAAAAAAAGCAAAAAGATAAATATTTAAAAACTTAGTCTATTCTTCAATTTTTACTCTAAAACTTGAATCACACACAGATAACATTAATCAGTTATTGCCCTTTATTAAGAGCAGAGATTTACATATTTTAATGGCATTTATTTATTCATTCGTCAACCTGCAACAGGTAAGAACAAAGGTTATAAACTGAAACTTCAATCACAACATATTTTTATTCTGATGTCAGAAACATTCTTTATAATACCAATAGAAAAATGTACAAGTACGTGAAATAAGCCATTTAAAAACCACCCAATATTGCACACAACCTATATTCCTTTTTTAATCACAATTTGAAACATCATCATAAACATGAACCAAAATTATATACAAGTTTCGGAGGTAGATTTACAAATGCCTTCTACTCAACAGGCTTTGTCTAAACTGGAATTTAAGGCTGCTTTGGCACATTTTACTATCTTGGGTTCCAGGAAACCAATGTTGGCTCGCCAAATCCCAGTACCAAACCCACACACTTTATCCCAATGGTACAATTGCGGATTCCAGGAAAAGCACCAAACAAATGCAAGTACCAGTAGAAAAACAATTTAAAACCAAAAAGGCAGTTTCTGGCAGACCCCCTCGGTGACCAAATCACCCTTCAGGACTGCTTGCCACAATATGTGACTGTTCAATTTTCGAAGTGGGTAGGACTTCAGTTCACCTTTATTCACCAGAATTCACTTCCGATACATTTTAAAATATGAAAAGTTTCTAACAATAACACTCCAAAATGACAGGAGATATTCTAAATGAATAAAGATGGATTTCTCAGTCGTGCTTATACTCCTATTTTTAAATTACAGAAGGCCCATGCCTTAGTCTCCACAGAAAGTTCAATAACTCGTGCCTTTCCACCAAAATTTCAGTGTCAGTACCCATCGATGCAAAAGCAATACATTCTAATTAGATTTCGGATAGCTTGCTAAACCAAATAAAGGATAAGTTCAGTAGGGAAAATAAATCACCAGAAATTGTTTCATTGTTTGTAATGTTAAGATTTAACAACATTGGAACCGACAGTTCATCGTTGCTACGTTGTTGGTTTAAAAAACACAGCAATTGCCTTCTAGACAGATATTATCAAACACAGCTCCATAAATTGTGACAATTTGAGAAGCTGTTTGATGAGGTGATACAAACCTTCGGATGTGAAGTTTAAGGAAATGCAACAAAATTAATAGTCTGAAGAATTCACCAGGATAGAACAATCGTAAAAGTTTGACAGTGTCTTACTAGTCTTTGAGAAAACATTTGATAAGAAAGCTCACAAAGGAATAGAATTTTGTGAAAAGCTGCTGCTACGGTGGATAAAGATTTTACCCTGTAACATAGGCAGAAAATTGTAATCAGCGCTGCAGATCTGCTTGGAAGCAACTTACATGTGGTGTCCCAAAGTGATTGGTGTCAGGGTCTTTGCTCTTTACTATCTATATCTGTGGTTTAAGTAAAAAGGGGCATGGGAATGTTTGGCAAATTTGCAGATGAGAGAGATTTGGGCAAGTTTTAAGACTGTGGAGTAGACAAAACATGAAAAAAATTTGAGGTATTGGGAAAAATGGGATCACGTTTGTTAAGCATCCTACTAGAACAAAATATCCTCATGCAGTGAAGGAAAAAAATCTTCAGTGCATAGTTCATAAGAGAATCAATTTCACAAAACAATAACTAAAGCAAGTAAGGTTTAGAACTGCATTCACAGCAATATCCATTGTGAAATGAAACATGCCATTTTGTACTTGCACAAAAGCCTTGATTAAGTCTAATTGAGAATACTGTGTCCCTTTGCATCAAGTAAACGAAGCAATGAAGAGATAGGACTTTTTATTCTTTCACGGGCATTGCTAGCTAGGCCAGCAATTTTATTGTTCATTCCCAATTGTCCTTGAGAAATTGGTGGTGAGCAGTAAAATAGTTTGGTCAGGGTGGTTTGTGGCTTGGAGGGGAACTTGCAGGTGGTGTTTCCATGCATCTGCTGCCCGCCCTTCTAGGTGATACAAGTCATAGGTTTGGAAGATGCTATCAAAGAAGTCTTCATGTGATGCTACAATGTATCTTGTAAATTGTACACAGTTGCCACTGTGCATCAGTGGTGGAAGAAGTAAATGTTGAAAGTGGTTGATGGCGTGACAATCAAGTGGGCTACTTTGCCCTGGATGGTTCAAGCTTCTTGAATGCTGTTAAAGCTGCATTAATCCAGGCAAGTGGGGAGCACTTAATCAAATTCCTGACTTGTGCCTTGTAGATGCTGGACAGGCTTTGGGTCAGGAGGTAAGTTCACCGTCAAAGTGTGCATGCTTACTCATAACATCAATTAGATTGGTTGAGGAGGATCAGGAGTTGCACATACAAATTATTCAAGGGACAAAACTAAGAGAATAGCTGATCTTAAGAACAAATTGCCAATCTGCACATACCTTGATTCACTGTGCACCTTACTGTTGTAATCTCCATTCAGCCAGGTACTAATAATACAACATGAAAAAAAATCATGGCAAATTTGATCTCCTGGATTAGTTTTGATCACCTATCGAAAATTTGCCAGATTTCCTTCCAACGCTGGCCTTGGACCTTGTTCCCCAGGAGATTATTTTGTGCCTCAAGAATAAGGAATCACTCTCCAAGAGAGACACAAGGTACAACTGTGTGGGAGAGCTCAGCTTTTCCCTCTAACGTTCTGATCCACTCGCTTGAAATTGCTCAATGAGCTCATGTTTCCCCTTCATCTCAATATTGCACATTACATATGCTTTGCTATTATATAATCTGTGATAAATACAATATATGCAATTCCAAGAGTGTCTGCAAGAATGATAGTACAAAACATTGAAGGCCTGAAGTTTTACAAAAGGGCAGCCTGTTAGCTACAACTCAAACAAATGTGCATTCATTTTAAAAAAACTTGTGCAAATAAATAAATTTAAACCCAAAGAAAATATTTGTAAATTTTCCTGAAACTTGTGACATGGTAAATTCAAGAATCTGGAGGGGTTACACAAGTCCAGTGGAGGTCTTCTCAACAACAAATCTGCCCTGTAAAGCATACATCTCTGTCAATGTAACTCAGTTAAAGCTTTGCTCTATATGATGGCCTAGTGGTATTAATCCTTGAATATTAATCCAGAAACTCAGCTAATGTTCCGGGGACTCTGGTTCAAATCCCACCACGGCAGATGGTGGAAATTGAATTCAATAAAAGATATCTGGAATTAAGAATCTATTGATGACCATGAAACCAGTGCTGATTGTCGGAAAAACCCATCTGGTTCACTAATGCCCTTTAGGGAAGGAAATCTGCCGTTCAGTAGAGTCTAGTCTACGTGTGACTCCAGAGCCACAGCAATGTGGTTAGTCTCAACTGCCCTCGGGCAACTAGGGATGGGCAATAAATGCTGGCCAGCTAGCGATGCCAAAGTCCCACGAATGAATAAAAAAGTTGCCAACACTTTGTTTTAAAATCCGAAGAGACAATACTCATCAAAATGATCATTTACAACAGTAACATTTGAAATTTCCTGAACAAATCAGCACTGGAACAAAAAAATTGTTAAAAGCACGATAGTGAAAATTCCAATAATTTTTAAGTAATTGAGACGCTACCCGTATTAGTTTCTTAACATAAGTTATGTCAGTGTGCTTTAGATTTTCTGATTGAACCCTGCAGTCATGAACCCAGAAAGACTTGCAGTAGCAAACGCTGGGTAATTGCTGTGTAGCAGAGCTTCTTAATATAAAATGCAGCAATTCAAGGTGGCAGCTCATCAGCATCTTCTGAAGGACAATTAGGGATAGCCAATAAATGCTGGCTTTGCCAGCAATGCTCACATCCCATGAATGAATTTAAAAAACTCATGTTTACGGTAGAATGCATACAAAGCAATATGAAAATGCTAAAAAAGTGGCAGCATTAGCACTGAGGTAAAGATCTAGCCAAGATAATGTATTATATTCACAAACAGTTCCTAACATTTTAAACTGCAAACACTGGAATTATTCAATATTGTGATGACACATTAGAATCAAAACAATACAATTTTTGGTATGGAGTGTATTTTCGTCAATTAATCAAAACATGGTTTTATTAGTGCAGTTTTCATGATATTTATAGTGACTAACATTGGACAGATGACAACTTTTTCCTCCTATCCCTCCTAAATTTTTCATTCACTGGCCAGTTTTTGAAATGTTGATTTGCCCTTGAGAATATAACATCATTCCAAAAGAAGTAAATGGAGGTCTCATTTTAAGCAGTTTGGTAGACTATTACACCAAATATAAAATTGGCAGCAAGTTAATTTGGCATCAGCACAAATGTCCTCTTTTCAAAAGGAAGCATATCTGGACACTGGATGTGCATCTTGAGCAGTCAGTACCATATGAAAACAAACTGAGCTGTTTGTACTTAGTAGAG